>NC_045963.1:65788151-65915651 GCF_010909765.2 Amblyraja radiata | reverse complement strand
ACGGAGGGAGGGGAGGTATAGGTGACGGTTCGAGTCGAGACCTTTCTTCAGTCTCAACCCAAAATGTCACCCATTCGCAAAGACATTGGACTGGTAGATTAATTGGCCTCTGTAAATTGCTCCCAGTGTGTGAGTAGCAGTGTGTGAGAATGTGAGGTGACAATAATATAGGTTTAATTTTACATTACGTGTAAATGGCTGGTTAATTGTTTTCACGGATTTGATAGATCAAAGGCCTTATTTCTGTGTGTATCTTGCGGTAACTCTGATTCTAATTGCAGAGTTGAGGCTTCCCAAAAAAATGACAGTAAACTAAATGGTATTTGGTAAGGAAAGGAAATGTGTGTACAGGCCAAAAAGTAAGACATTTATAAATTATCTTCTCAGTGCAACAGATACAAAGTTAGTGAAGTTGTCCAGCAAGAAGAATTGAAATGGGCATTGAGTGACTCAGTGGATTACAAGTTGCTCTGGAAGAAGAAATGGGTGATGTTGTACCCATACTTGTATCTGTGCAATGACAATAAAGTTGAATTGAATTGAATGTTTCAGGTCGAGACCCTTCTTCAGCATCACCCAATTCTTCTCTCCAGAGATGCTGCCTGTCCTGCCGAGTTGTTACAGGTTTTATGCAGATACAGACACTAATGAACCAGAGCCATGAAGACACAGATCCTAGAATATTGTTGGATAATGACAGAGTTGTAGTTCAATGCAATTATATCAACAGATGTTTCTGAAGAAGGATCCAGACTCAAAACATCAACCATCCTTTTGCTTCAAAGAAGCTGCTTGATCTGTTTAGTTATTCCAACACTTTGTGTCTATCTTTTTCATTTAGCAATCTGTTCCCTGTGTTGATCATCAATACAGCTCAGTGTAGGAATGAACTGCAGATGCTGGTTTAAACTGACGATAGACACAAAAAGCTTGAATAATTCAGCGGGTCAGCAACATCTCTGGAGAAAAGGAATAAGTGACATTTTGGGTTAAGACCCTTCTTCACACCGAGAGTCAGGGGAAAGCTCTCAGTCTGAAGAAGGGTTTTGACCCAAATTACTCCTCAGTCTCCTGTTAGACTTGTACCTCAAAAATGGTACATGTATAACTTCTTTACTCAGCGAAAACAAGCGTAGTCTAGTCGGCCGTTTTTGCTGACACTCGTGATTGGTCTGCTAAAGCTTGCTGGATCTCCCGGTTGCTAACCATTTTAAGTTCCCTTCCCGTTCTGACCCATGGCATCCTCCATTGTAACGAGTGAAACCACACGCAAACTGGAGAGACAGCACCACATATCCCTCTTGGATCACTTACAACCCAGTGGTATGAACATTGAATTCTCCAATTGTAGATAACTAACCAACAACCCCCTCTTCCCCCCCTTTCGCTTTTTCTTCCCCCTTGCTTCCCTGCGCCCCAGCTGGATGCGTATCCATTTATCCTGCCCCAGCTGACCCCATCTCACCGTCCCCTTCCACCTACATCCCTTCCTCTGGCCTCACATTTATGCCTCTTCTCTCGTTATCTCACAGCCCTTCATCTACTTTTCATTTCTGGCCTTTGTCCATTTATCTGCAATTGATCCTTCCTCACCTGTATCTACATAAAATTTGCCTGGTATTTGTTCCACCCTCTCTCCAGCTTTCTCCGCCCTATTGCAATCGGTGATGAAGGGTCTTGGCCAGAAGTATCACCTCTCTATGTTCTCCCGAGATGTCGCCTGACCCAGTGACTTACTCCAGCACCTTGTGCTTTTTGCCCATGCATAACCCCTTGTGTGTATCAAAGTTTTATACGGTGGCAGGCTAGTAACCACTATTAGGATGGACATTATGACAGATCCTCAATAACCAAACACCAATTGTGTAACAATGATAGAATAAAAATCTGAAAATGCAAGAAATGTTTAGCTGTTCCAGGAGCATTTGTGGAGATGGGAGCAAGTTTACTGGGTGGTGGGAGATGAGGGAGAGATTGAGTTGGTGGCTGCAGAGTAGGGGATAGATTTAGTAAGAGTGGAAATTGGGGCACAGTCAAACGAAAGAGGTAGATCTGCAGCTATGTAATAATAATAATAATAAATTTTATTTTCGGGCGCCTTTCAAATCTCAAGGTCACCTTACAAAGATTAAACAGAAGAGAAAAAAAACATATAGTCGGAGAAAAATAAATAATAAGGACATCATCAATACACAAATTAAAGATAGAAATCGCTCCAAAGACACAAAATCAAAAAATCAAAAAAAACACAATGTGAATAGAGAGCAGCAGCAGCTAAAGCGCGCCAGCATCCACTCTCTCTTCCGACAGCCATGTACCAAACACAAATATCCTGTGCCCACCTATTCTATGGCTGTGATAGACATAAAAAGCTGGAGTAACTCAGTGGGTCAGGCAGCATCTCAAGACAAAAGGAATTGGTGATGTTTCGGGTTGAGACCCTTCTTCAGACTATTCCTGTGTTGTGCAGTGCAGACTGATTCCGACCAGTTTTATGGATGTTACACGGCAATTGAAAACTCAGTGGCTTTTTTGGTACTTCAGAGAATACTTAAATGTCAGCTGCAATGCCTCAGGTCAGAAGTTACATACATACACCAGGCCAGATTAAAATTACACTTTTCCTTCACTAAAGAATAGCTTAAAGTAGAAATAGGGAGCCAGTATAAGTGATCATGAAGGTGATAAATTGTTGTAAAACCCCAACTGGTTAAATGCTATTTCTTATAGAAGTAAATCTGCTATTGCTTATCCTTTAAAACCACAGTGATTTCCTAACCGTGACTTGGATTAAGAAATGGTTTGGCAAGGACATGGGAAAAGAATAAAATTTCATTTCTCAAGTACCTCACCAAAATATTTTCATCAGCTATTCACACAGCTGCAGATGGGAACTGACTTGGTCTGAACATGCTCACATTAAATCTACTGAAGAAGGAACTGGTTGATTTTACGGCTGTTTAAGAAGGAACTGCAGATGCTGGAAAATCGAAGGTAGACAAAAGTGCTGGAGAAACTCAGCGGGTGCAGCAGCATCTATGGAGCGAAGGAAATAGGCAACGTTTCAGGCTGAAGCCCTTCTTCAGACTGATGGAGGGTGGGGAGAAGAAAGGAAAAAGGAAGAGGAGGAGCCTGAGGGCTGAGGGAGAGCTAAGAAGGGGAGGAGACAGCAAGGGCTACCGGAAATTGGAGAATTCAATGTTTATGCCACTAGGGTGCAGACTGCCCAAACGGAATGCGAGGTGCTCAATTTCCAGTGGTGCTCACTCTGGCCATGGAGGAGGCCCAGGACAGAAAGGTCGGATTCGGAATGGGAGGGGGAGTTGAAGTGCTGCGCCACCGGGAGGTCAGGTTGGTTAATGTGGACCAAGCGGAGGTGTTCGGCGAAACGCTCGCCCAACCTACGCTTGGTCTCACTGATGTAGATCAGCTGACATCTAGAGCAGTGGATGCAATAGATGAGGTTGGAGGAGATGCAGGTGAACCTCTGTCGCACCTGGAATGACTGCTTGGGTCCTTGAATGGAGTCGAGGGGGGAGGTAAAGCGACAAGTGTAGCATCTCTTGCGGTTGCAAGGGAATGTGCCCGGGGAGGGGGTGGTGCGGGAGGGAAGGGAAGAATTGACCAGGGAGTTACGGAGGGAGTGGTCTTTGTGGAAAGCAGACAAGGGGGGGGGGGGGGGGGAGAGATGGGAAGATGTGATGAGTGGTGGGGTCACGTTGGAGGTGGCGAAAATGACGGAGGACTATTTGTTGTATGTGACGGCTAGTGGGGTGAAAGGTGAGGACTAGGGGGACTCTGCCCTTGTTACGAGTGGGGGAAATGGGGAGAGAGAGCAGTGTTACGGGGTATGGAAGAGACCCTGGTGCGAGCCTCATCTATAGTAGGGGAGGGGAACCCTCGTTCCCTAAAGAATGAGGACATTTCCGATGCCCTGGTGTGGAACACCTCATCCTGGGAGCAGATGCGGCGAAGACGGAGGAATTGGGAGTAGTGGATGGAGTCCTTACAGGAAGCAGGGTGAGAAGAAGATTTTAAGGCTGTTTGGGTTGGGCTTTGTAAAAGTGCACCATGCCAACACTCAGAGCAGTCAAATCTAATAGTGGCAAAAACTGCTTGGAAAATATAGGGAAAGTAGAACCCAGCAGGGTCCGGCTCTGGCCCTTTAGCTGGCTGCAGTGATAAAGCAGGAACAGTGGGTGCTCACAGCCCTCGTCTCAGGCTGTTCACGTCTCAGTGGGAAAGGGGAGGGCACAGTTCATGCATTACGCCAACGGCTCGACACAATCCTAACAACTTCAAGATTAACCATTTCCCTGCGGGTTACAAGGACTCCTTTACAGGCACAAAACTTGATGTACCAAGAACACAAGAGTACTCCTCCATCCCTCCACGCCTTTCATTTCCAACCTTATATTTCCCTCCACTCTCCCCTCCTTTCCCATCCATCCCACAATCCCCCTCCCCCCCCCTTACTCACATTGTCCATCCCCTCACCTCATTTCCCTCCACTCACTAAACTCCTTTACAACCCTGACTCCCTCACCTCCTTGCTCTCACCCTTCCTTCGCTTCCCTCCCCACCCTCCTCTCCTCTCTCCCTCCTTCCAGCACCACCTCTCTCCCATTGCCTTAATCCATACCTTTGGCCTGTTCTTTCCCTCACCACACCCCTCTCCATTCCTCCACAACTAATGAAACTTCTCCTGCCTGTACCACATTCTTCTTTCACCATGTCTGTCTCATTTCCTGCCTCATTCCCTGCACTCCACCTCCCTGCTTCTCCTTTGCCTTCCCCATTTCTCTCTCTGGCCCCTTCCCTCCATCCTCTTCCCCATCCCATGCCAACTCATTTCCCCTCTCTTCACTAACTTGCCTAGCCCCCTCCGCTTCTGCTGCTATGCTTGTCCCTATGTCTGGGCTCACCTCCATCCTTCCTTCTGCTCATTCCCCATCTGTGGTAACTGCCTCCACCTCCTATAGCCCTCCCTCTCATTCTCTCTGTGCATCCCCCTCCTATTTTCCCCAATCCACCCCATCTTTCTTCCTTCCTCTTCCCAGTCCCTCCCCCCCTCCCCCCCTCACACTGTCCCTGCCCTCCATTCACAATAATACTCTACCCTCACCCCCCCCCTCCTCAAGCGGCGCCTGCATTCCTTTATTCACTCACCCCTCAAGCTCTCCTATCCTCCCTCCACCCACTCCATTACTCTTTCATCCTCTCACCTTCCCCCACCCTTTATTATTCCCTCCTCCATCTGCCTCCCCACACTCCCGTCTCCTGCATCTTCCACCTTTCTCTGTCACCCCTCTCCCCTTCCCTCAACTCTCCTCCCTTCCCCCATCAACCCTCTCCTTCCATTACCCCCCTTCCTTTCTCTGTCACCCCTCTCCCCATCAACCCCCCCTCCTACAAACCTTCCCCTCCCTACCACCTTCATAACTCCCCCTCCCGCTTCCCACCTCACCTCCCACTCCCTCCCTCCCTCCCTCCTACCACTCCACCTTCTCCAACTCCCACCCTCACCTCCCACTCCCTCCCTCCCTCCCTCCCTCCTACCACTCCACCTTCTCCAACTCCCACCCTCACCTCCCACTCCCTCTCCTCCATCTTCCCTACCCGCAATGTCCCAGAGCTGGAGTCGGATCAGAATGCTCGAATCCCAGTGTAGGACCTTCAGGGCGAAGTCGACGCCGATCGTGGCCCGGTAGTTCTGGGAGAAGAGCTGGTGGACGTAGCGCTTGATGAGGCTGGTCTTGCCCACGCCCAAATCCCCGATCACCAGCACCTTAAACAGGTGCTCGGTACCGGCCATGCCGCTGCTCTCACCGCTCGCTATCCGACCCACCGACCGCCGGGGAGACCCGCTGCTTCCGCCCGGCCACAAGGCTCCGCCCCGGGCATCAGCGGCCGCCTCCCTGCACAGGCACGCACTGGGAGCCGGGAGGGGCGAATGAGATCGGACGGGGACGTTTAAAGGCAGGGGAGGTGGTTGGCGGAATGGGGTGCAGGGGTGACGAATGGAGGATCGAGGGAGTGAGCTTGGGTTGAGTGAGCTGGAAGGTTGAGGGAGTAAACTGGAAGGTGGGGGGAGTGAACTGGAACGAGGAAGTGAGGTTAGGCTGAGGGAGTGAACCGGAACGAGGAAGTGAGGTTAGGCTGAGGGAGTGAGCCGAGATAGACGGGAGTTGGGTTGAGATAGACATTGGGGTTTAGGGTGATCAAGAAGGAACTGCAAGAAGGCTTCTCCCCGCCACCCCCTATCAGTCTGAAGAAGGGTTTCGGCCCGAAACGTTACCTATCTCCTTCGTTCCATAGATGCTGCTGCACCCGCTGAGTTTCTCCAGCATTTTTGTGTACCTTTGGGGTTTAGGGTGAGATGGACATGGGGGTGGGGGTTGGGTTTGAGATAAATAATGGGGGAGGGGCTTGGGTGAGAGACATGGGGGGGGGGGGTGTAAAAGACCTGGGGGCTTTGGGGTGAGATGGGCATTGTAGGGTGTTGGGGTGAGATAGATATGGGGGGGGGGGGGGGGGGGATGTGAGGAGAGATAGACATGGGGGGGGGGGGGGGGGGGGGATGTAAGGGGAGATAGACATTATGGGGCAGTTGGGGGGGGGGGAGATTTATGGAGGGGAGGGGAGAGATGGTAGAATGACTCTTTTTGGGACTGAGTCTGAAATCCGAGTGCTCATTCTGAAGAGACTTGACCTGAAACGCCACCTTTTCCTTTCCTCGGGCGGCTCCTGCCTGACCTGCTGAGTTACTCGAGCATTTTGTGTCTATCTTCAGTGTAAACCAGCAACTGCAGTTCCTTCCTACACATCTCTATCAGTGAAGTCATTGAGGGAGGGGTTATGACCAAAGATCTATGACTGGTTCTTATTTTCTGAAACAGTATTGTGGTTATTTACATTGAACCAAGGGAAGAGTTACGTGGCTTACCTGCAGGCAATACCTAACCTCACTCCCTCGACCTGCAGCAGAATTAGTACATTAGGCTAGATTCTGTGCTCAAGTCACTGAACAGAATCTGCATACAAGAATGCTAGCACCTCGCCATAACTGATATCCAAGAAAGTGAGGGGAAGTATTTAAACTTAACAGGAAAGGGAACAAGGAAGTAGGTTAAGAACAGACAAGTTGGTGATGTGGCAGGGAAACCACATTATTTCCAATTTGGCCTGAATCGTGTGGTCCTTCTGGTAAGGACAGACATTGCACAGTGCTTTATCCAAAGTTGGCAGCAATTAGGTTTAGGTTTATGAAAATTAGTAAGTGCTGAATAATTACAGCATTGATCCTGTATCTAGTGGTGGTATAGGGGTAGAGCAGTTTTGGCCAAAAATCTTATAGCTCCTCTATAATCTTTGGTTTTGGCTGCTCCCTCAGTTTTCGGGATCTGGATTTGATTCTGATCTTAAATGCTATATGTCTGGTGATTGCACGTTCTCCCTGTGACAGTGTGATTTTCCGTTTGGTGCGACAGTTTCCACCCACATGCACTATTGGTACAGTAAATTACTCCTACTATAAGTATGTGGCAAAAGATTCGCATGGCAGTTGACGGATATGTGTAAGAGAAACAAAGTTGCAGGGTTACAGGGAAATACGTAGAGGAAATATGGATTTTGTTGAGGTCTGGCACAGACTCCACAGGCTTAATCCCCACCCCCATTGATATTTTGGTAAGAGCACTTTTAACCTTCAAACAATATTCTTATCTGAACAATAATATATTGAAAGGTACGAGACAAATATTTCATACCTCTTTATTTAATTACAGTCAAAAGATATTTTTTTTTCCTGAAGTTCGTAGTCTCAGATGAAGCTGTGACTAATCCAAACCAGATGCGAACAACTAGAATCAAAACCGGTGTTTTGGCCAGAAACCGAGTAAACATCTTGCAGTGTATAGCACCTTTAATGAGGTAACATGTCCCTCAATATTTCTCAGGAGTATTATTAAAAAACATTTAATAAGACATTTGCAATTACCAAGGCAGGTAACTAAAAACTTGGCGAATAGGATAGATGTTAAGGAGCACCTCAAATTACAGCAGGGAGGCGCAGACTTGTTGGGCCGAAAGGCGTGTGTCTGCGCTATATCTCTAAAGTCTAAAACAAAGTAAAATTTCTAAAGGATAAAGTTTGGATATTTGTCAGTGGAGGAAGAATAACATAAAATGTTGCTTACAAGGGAGCAGAAATGCAGGAACACCAACCTCTCAAAATATGGCATAGTTGTGGAGTGTCATGCTGTGATTTGGATATAAGGCTGAGAGTTTTTAAAGTTGAGGCATTGTTAGACCTAATGTTAGTCTATAAGCACAGGGTACAGTGGAATATAAGAAATTTGATTTTAAATTAAATAACGAAAAAGTAATTTATTATGAAATAGCATATTTCAAACAAAAATGTTGGAAAGAGGATTTTGTGCAATAGAAAATATCTTACCACAGTGAATGGAACTTCTTTTATTACCATTTGCGTTTGAATTATGTTATCTTGACTAAGCATTTTTTCCTTACATTTGCAGTTTACAAGGTCATAAAAGTTGAATAGTAAATTTGCAATTAGATTTTTTAATTCATATATAGTTAACAGTGCACAACCAATAATTATTATCAATTCAACTTCTAACTTAGCTAAATTACATAATTGTTATTCTAAGGATTTGGGTACTACTTAACATTGAAAGCAACACTTGCCGTAATATTTTAAAAATAATTATTGTCCAGGTTAGGATGTGAGGCCATTGTCATGGAGTTGTTTCAAAAGTTCAAGGTTTCTCTTTTTCATGTGGCGATCATACTGAAAAATAAAGTGAATTGGATCCATGGGACTGGGAATGTTCTGGTTTTTCATATATCTACTACAGGCAATGATGGTCCAATTCTATACGGTCATCGTAGAGTCTGTCCTCACCTTCTCCATTATGGTCTGGTTTGGCTCAGCCACCATGCACGACATCCGGGGGCTGCAGCAAATCGTCCGATCAGCTGAGAAGATTATTGGCTGCAACCTTCCATCCATTGATAAACTGTACACTGCAAGGGCCGGGAAGCAAGCGGGCAAGATCATCTCTGACCCCTCTCACCCTGGCCACAAACTCTTTGAATCACTTCCCTCTGGAAGGCGACTCCGTACTGTCAAAGCTGCCACAGCCAGATATAAAAACAGCTTTTTTTCCCACGAGTAGTAGCTCTACTCAATAACCAAAAATCTGTAGCCTCCTTTTGATCTGGTATATTATTTAATTCACATGTTTAATCAATAAGGTTTTATTAGTAATGTTTAATGTATCATTTCTAATGTATGTCATGTTGTCACTTGCGGGCGGAGCACCAAGGCAAATTCCTTGTATGTGAATATTTGGCCAACTGTTGGCACAGACTGTTCGTATTGGTGGAAATGTGTCAGCCTCAATAACAATCAGCACGGGAGCACCTCAAGGCTGCGTGCTCAGCCCCTTGCTGTACTCAATCTATACTCATGACTGCGTAGCCGGTCATAGTGCGAACTCCATCATCAAGTTCGCTGACGACACCACTGTTGAGGGACGTATCACTGATGGGGACGAGTCAGAGTATAGAAGTGAGATCGACCGACTGACCAAATTGTGCCAGCACAATAACCTGGCTCTCAACACCAGCAAAACCAAGGAACTGATTGTGGACTTTGGAAGGGGTAGGATGGGGACCCACAGTCCCGTTTATATCAACGGGTCGATGGTGGAGGGTCAAGAGCTTCAAATTCTTGGGCGTGCATATTTCTGAAGATCTCTCCTGGTCCGAGAACACTGATGCAATTATTAAGAAAGCACATCAGCGGCTCTACTTCCTGAGAAGATTACGGAGAGTCGGTATGTCAAGGAGGACTCTCTCTAACTTCTACAGGTGCACAGTAGAGAGCATGCTGACCGTTTGCATCGTGGCTTGGTTCGGCAACTTGAGCGCCCAGGAGTGGAAAAGACTACAAAAAGTAGTAAACACTGCCCAGTCCATCATCAGCTCTGAAGAAGGTTTCGGCCCGAAACGTCGCCTATTTCCTTCGCTCCATAGATGCTGCTGCACCCGCTGAGTTCCTCCAGCAATTTTGTGTACCATCAGCTCTGACCTCCCTACCATCGAGGGGATCTATCACAGTCGCAGCCTCAAAAAGGCTGGCAACATCATCAAGGACCCACACCATCCTGGCCACACGCTCATCTCCCCGCTACATTCATGTAGAAGGTACAGGAGCCTGAAGACTGCAACATCCAGGTTCAGAAACAGCTACTTCCCCACAGCCATCAGGCTATTAAACTCAACTGAAACAAATCTCTGAACATTAATAGACCATTATCTGTTTATTTGCACTTTATCTGCTTATTTATTGATGTGTGTATATATTTATACAATGGTATATGGACTCACTGATATGTTCTGTATTCATGCCTACTATATTCTGTTGTGCTGAAGCAAAGCAAGAATTTCATTGTCCTATCTGGGACACATGACAATAAACTCTCTTGACTTGACTAAACTTATTCATTATTCATATACATAGATATCTATACAGTCGGTTCATCTATCAGGAGATGACAGCCATTTATACATTTAAATCCATTGGAATTAGTTGGCCTCAATTTCTAATGCTTCCTTGCTTTGTGCCGACGACCCCATGTGGAAAGCACAGGCAAAGGAGTGCTGTATTGATTTGTCGGGTTACTGGCAAAACCGATCATCCTGTGTGCAGGCAGTATAGCAAATAGTGCAGTCAAGACAGAACTGAAACGGTCTTGCATATCCCACTACCAGATTGATTGCTTTATCATCAGCAAAATTCATGTTGCTTTGTTCCTTGATTTGTCCTTGTATTTCAGACATATGACTTTAATTTTAATGAGACAGGTAACAAAATATTACTTGAAGCTGGCACAAATTACTGATCATTAAGGTTTTATGAATTAGGGCAGAGATAAACCAGAACACAAATTTGATGCATCGCTCTGCTTGGATCAAGCATCTTAACTATTTTACTACTGTTCCCAAACCCTCGATAATCGAGAGTTGATCCAGTGCAGATTTCAGAGATCGGGGCACCACTGGCATTAATTATCCTTGAGAAAGTGGTGAAAGGTGCTCTTTTGAATGATCGTCATGCTTGTGATGTAGACCTTTCAGCAATGCTGATGAATGGAGAATTCCAGGGTTTTGATTCAATGTTGACAAAAGGAAAAAAAACACATCCAGATCTTGGAGAGAAACCTGGAGATGAAGGTGCTACTGCATATCTGCCTTTGATCTCCTAGCTGGTTGAGGTCATGAGTTTATCATTGTCAAAGCTGAGAATCAGCACAGTGCAGCATCTGGCTAACTCTGTGAAGCTGATCCAAAGGGGATCATTGAATAATGTGAAGAAATCATTAAATATTGAAGGGACAATTTTTCAACGTTTAGATCCTGTAATATTTGTCCCCTGGCCATCAATGTAGTTCATAAGGAATCTAGTTCATAATAAGTTAATGTAGGTCATTTGTGAAGGTTGAGGCTTATGTATTCTCAGTAATCATTGCGTTCAGAGACATTGAGGATGGTGTTGAAGGTCATAAAGGGACCTTTTTAAGATGAGGTGATGTAGAAATATGAAGGTGGTAGGCAGTGAAATTGAGGTGTGGTTAGACAATAATGACAGATGCGATGGAACAATTTGCTATCTAACAAAATCAAGTGTGGAGAGAGCAGCTGAATCTCTTGGAAAAGAAGAGCTTGCAGAAGATGTTGTTGGAGGTGATCGGGGCATGGTTGTGGAGACCGAAGCAGATTCAGAGATACGAATGGAGAACCTTAATGTTGGAAATGTGAGGGAAGGAAGCAAATCTACACAGGTCAATGAATGCACCTTAGAAATAGAAGCCAATTAATCATTTGGTGAAACCATGGCTGGAAGTTTAAGATTCTCTGTACACCCACCAATATAGTATAACATGATTCTTTTTTTGTCCTCCAAATTCTAGTGATCTTTATCTTTAATGTATTGAGTGACTGAGTATTCACAGCTATAGTTATAGAGAGATGGACATTGGAAACAGGACCTTCAGCCCACTGAGTCTTTGTACATATCTCTGTACTCATCATACATAGTCCATTTAATTTATTCTTCCCACATCTCATCAACCCTCTCCAGATTTTACCAGTCGCCTGAACACCAGGGTCCATTTGCAATTGCCAGTTAACCTAGCAAACTGCACATCTTTGGGATGTGGGAGGAAACCAGAGTGCCAGGATGAAACGCATAATCAGAGGAAGAACATGGAAGCTGTACTGAGACATCACTAAAGGACAGCGCCGAATGGCCTGTCCTCAGCTGTATTAGGTCTGAACCTTAGTCTCTGGCACTGTGAAATTGCAGTTTTACTAGCTGTGCCACTGTTTTTCCCAGCTCCCTGGAACAGAGTTACAAAGATTTACAGCACTGTGGTTGAAGAGGGCTATTTAGTTCTTGAGACACGAGAGCCTGCAGATGCTGGAATCTGGAGCATAAAAAAACAAACTGCTGGAGAAAGTCAATGGGCTTGGTAGCATCTGTGGATGGAAATGGAAAGCCGATGATGTCTGACCCACTGAGTTCCTCCAATTGTTTTCTTTTGTCCTTGAGTATTTTTTGCCATTCCTTGAGATCATGGCTGATTCACGACCTAACTTGACATAGCTACCAAGCACTAAAATGAACTATTGTAGAGAATACCATAATTCCATGTTATAGCTTCTGGATAATATGTTGGGGCATTTTGCTTTCAGTGTGGACTCCCCTGAGTTCTACATTGATTTTGAGCAGCCTTATATATATGGGGCCGTGGGTTTATTGCAATTCTGTGACCATGGTAGGATTTCTTCATAAACTGTCGCAGGATTATCGGTTTGACCTCCGAGATGTGGGAACTTTCTGGAAAAGATGATCAGGAACAGAATTAGCAGTTACTTGGACAATTGTTGATTAATAAGGCAAATTATGATGGTATGTTTTGGTGAGGTAACATTATGGTTGGTGTAATATATATGGACTTCCAAATGGCATTTACTAAAATGCAGCATGGTAGGCCCATCATTAAGAATGACTAGAGAAACTGCACTTGTTCTCCCAGAAGGTTGAGAAGGGTTCTTAGGGAGGTATCTAAAATCATGATCAGAAGAGATGGAGAGGAAAAGTTCCCATTGGTAAAAAGAGTCCAAAGAAATATAATTGGCAAGTAAGACAAAATAAGTAACATTTTTGAGTAGCAAAGGTTTCAGGTCTGAAATGTATTGAGTGCATTTTGGAGGGATATTTAATTGTGACATTGTAAAGAGAAATTAATAGGTAATTGAGAGAAAACAGGCTGTTGAGAAGATGTGGGGGGCTGTGATTCTTTGGATTACTCGTACACAGACTTGTTATAGACATAATGGACCACTTTCGACATAATTGACCACCAGGGGCGCCAGGGAGATGGCAGCCCTGCCGGCAGTCTGTTTGTTTTTTCTTTCTTTTTGTTATTTTTTAGTGCGTTAAAAGTTTGTTTTAATGTTCTTCGGTATGTTTTATGTGGGGGGAGGGGGGAGGTGATTGGGGGAAACTTTTTTTCAAATCCTTACCTTCCCGGAGATGTGATCAATTTTCAGATCACATTATCCAGGCTCTGCGGCCTACCATCGCTGGAGCTGGAGGCCTCCTCGGACTGTTGTGAGTCCCACTGCGGGGCGCGGACTTAACATCGGAGCGGATCCCTTGCCTGGGATCGTGCCCACCGCGACCACCGTGGACTAACCATCTAGGGCTCGCAGTCTCGGGAGAGGCTAGTCGGGAGCTCCAACACTGTGGAAGACTCGACCAGCCCTGACGCGAGGTTCGATCGCCCGGCGCGGGGGAGCTGACATTCCCCCGATGTGGGAGCAGATCGCCTCGATGCGGAGGGCCCGAATGCCGCCGGCTGCGGGAGTGAGGACCATCCCATCAATGGAGGGCTCGAGGCCCCCCGAGAGAAGAACAAAAGGAAGGACTTGAACTTTATTTCGCATTCCATCACAGTGAGGAATGTGTAGGAGTCACTGTGGTGGATGTTCATGTTAAAATGTGTTTTTGAGTGATTTGTTGCTTTTAATTGTATGACTTACCTGGCCAATGAAATTCCTTGTATGTTGCAAAACAAACTTGGCGAATAAAGTATGATTCTGATTCTGATTTATATTTAGCTGTCTGAGGGGCAACCTTTTCACACAAAGGGTGGTATATGGAACGAGGTGCTAGAGGAGATAGTTGAGGCAGGTACCATCACAATGTTTTATAAAGCATTTGGACAGGTACATGGATAGGATGGGTCTACGAGGATATGGGGCAAACACAGGCCGATAGAACTAGTGTAGGTGGGGTATACTGGTCGACATGGGCCGAAGGGCCTGATTCCATGTTATATGGCTCTGTGCTGTGTTTTTTTTTCTGCTTGAAAGAAGCTTCGGAGTAATCACAGGTAAAACGAGGACTTACATACCCACTTTCATGACATCCCAAAGCATTTTCTTCTATTAAAGTAATGTAGCTTAGGAAATGCAATGGTCATCAAGCTCGAACAAGTATTAATGTGAGGTTCAACTAGTCTCAGAAATGTTGACAAACAAATATTGGCCAGGACCCCAGAGGGGGTCCCAATATGAACAGGGCCCTGAGATCTTTGGATGCACCTGAGAAATTCCACAACATTCAGTCCAAGGCAACATTGCTTCTAACTGAATCAAAGCCATATTCTGTTGGATGTAAATATTCCTTTATATAGAAGATAACAATGCACCACATTTATATTGGCAAATTGTGAAATCGCCTCAGTAGCACAGTGTTTTTCTGAGGAAAAAATGTCAGGTGTGAGATTTTTGAATTGAGGAATATCACCTTACATTGGGGAACATTGCAAATGCTATGGTCAGCATTTCAAAGTACACACAGCATAAATTAAAAAAACCCCCATCTATTTCTGGGCAAAATTACTCAAATTTGTACTCTCAAGCTGTGGAATATTCTTACTAATGTGTTTTCATTTTCACAAAAGGTCCTTGTAGAAAGTTTTACACAGAAACAATTCAGACTATTAGAAATCCTAATGACAAATGAAATAAGAAATAATACGTTGAACTGCATTTTCCTCCAAAATGCATTGAACGTCTGTCTATGTGACAAGTGTTCTATGTGCCATTGAGCAAGTTACAGCAGAAGCATGATACCTTTGATCACTTTAATAACTACTGTACATGGAAGATTGTTGCCATTTAACAACTTTGTTCAAGATTCTGGGGAAATCACTAAAAAAGCACGGCTCGGAATGCAAAGATCTTCTTTGTTTACCCACAAGCTCATTTACTTAGACTCTCTTTTGTATGGAAACTGTACAATAAAAATTTAGCACTTGTACTGAAACCAGATAATTGGAACTGAGGCGGTGGATTGTACTGCTGTTTAGTTTAGTGTCGTGTGAAAAGCTTTTGTTGCATGCTAACCCGTCAGTGGAAAGACAATAAGTGATTACAATCAGGCCGTCCACTGTGTACTAATACATGATAAAGGGAATACGTTTAGTGCAAGATAAAGTCCTACTTTGATAGTTCCTTCATGTGTTTGGATTGGATTGTTTGGAAGTCTGTTCCTAATTGCTGCAGTCACACATGGAAAAGCTCTTAATTTCCATTTGTTATTATGTGTCCACATTTTCCATTTTGATTTGTCAGAGTGCCATTTAGAGATAACGGTAGCCTTGGTAGGATATCAAAGTCAAGACTCTCTGGATCAGGTCTTTCACAAGGTAATAATTTACCTATTTACTTAGTGAATCAGTGCTGACTTGTTCAATTTTACTGTAAATTTATGCAACTATTGTGCATTTTCTACATTCTATACATGCCCATTATACATCACCACAAAATATTAGCAACAATTATAACAATCACTTATATTTACATGATATATGTGAAATAGTATAATGTTCTAAGGTGCTTCAAGGAAGCATTATCAAACAAAATTTGACATGAAGCCACATAAGATATCAGAGCAGACATTGGTCAAAGAGATAGGAGTGACTTGGAGAGATAAAGAGAAGGGGCTCAAGGAAGGAATTACAGAATTGAGTGTTCTGATAGTTGACCAAATAATAGTGGTGAAGCAAACTAAAATCACCCAGAGTTGGAACAGTCTGAGGCTACTGTAGAGATCAGGATGAGACCAGGGCCAGATTTGATAAAGGGAGAAAATGTTAAAATAAAGTTGTTGATAGCCAACTGCATTGAAGGACAATGCAGGTCAGTAAGCATAGTGGTGATTGGTGAATCCAATAGTGCAGGTTGGGGCATGAGCAGTTCTGGATGACCTTTACTTTTACAGAAGGTAGAAATGGGGGAGGTGATCAGCAAGATGCTGGGATATTGGTTTTGTGTTGTAACAAAATGGGAGACGTATAAGCAGCCAGAGAGCCCAGGCAGGGGAGCTAAGAAGATGGAAATAAGTAGCCTTCTGGTGTGGATATCTAGTTAAAAGCACAATATAAAATTAAATATGACAGACCAAATGCATTCACTCTCAGGTGATTGTCAGATGGATGGCGTTGATGTCTGGTCAATGACTAAGGAATATAGTTTGCAACGGAGACCAAAGAAAATGGTCCCCAACTTCCTCATGTTCAATTGAAATAAATTTATGCTTATCATGGCCTGGATATCTGAGAAAAGTGTTAGGACTTAGAGAAAGGAGGGACAATGATGAGTTGAGTCATTGGCATCTGTATGGAAATTGATTTGGTGTTGTTGCCAAGAAGTGACAAGTGGGTGAGAATTAGGAAGGGGTAAAGTAGAGACCTTGGCGGAGAGCAGAGGTGATAGATGTGAAGCCATTGCAGATGATTATCTGGCTTCTGCAATAGAATCAGGAGAGATTCATTCAGCTGGAAGGCATGAGTGGAGGATGGTGTGGCCAACTATGTCAAAATCTACAGAATAGGCAAAAAGGACAACCAACTGTAGTCCAAGCTTGCTACAGTCCTGTAGGATTTGCAGAACAAATATACTTAGGAAAACAGTGCTGTAGATGCGTTAGTTTTACCACTATTTCTGGTCATCCATACCCCCCCCCCCCCCCCACACACACACACACACACACACTGTTTTCCAGCTGAGTTAACAATGTTAAAAAATATATTAACCACCAGGTGTGGCATCATTGGGTAGGCCTACTTTCCTCAGCTATTTTGAATTGTCCTTGAACCAACAGTCTTCCATTTTAGAGAGTGGTTTATTGTCATTCACATTGACCTGGCTTTGGAGTCATGTATGGACCATACAGGTCAGGGCTGGAAGTTCCTTCCCTACTGAGTATTTCAACCCATGTCAACTTCTTGTAGCATTTGTCATGATTGGAAGAAATAAAATGCCCCTTAATCTTGTGATAGACGAAGAGCTCAGAGACCCAATATCTGGTGAAAACACATCCTTTTGTAACGGAGTGTTTAAGGTGGAGTATGGCTCATAGCGAAGTGTCCATTGTACAACAAACAAAGTTGTTCGCTCATAAAATAAAATTAGTTTAAAGAGCAGAAGACACAAATGACAGCAACTTCTCAAAATAAAGGTGGAATAATTTCCCCAGGACAATAGTAGCGAGGGATTGCATCATGTACATTATGTGCTCCGCCACTTGCAAAATAGGTCACAAAGCCTGAGTAACAGGGAAAGCGCCCAATTACTTTCGCTCCATTGCCATTGGATGTAGCCTATCTTCAATCATAACCAGTAACACCACCATCCTCTGGAGAAAGTAAGATAGCTGACATTGCCTTTGCATTGGGACCTCAGTGGGTTAAAAAACAAAATAAAACCCGAAGGTTTTAATTGAATTATTACCGAAGAGTTGATCTTCAGTTTTGCTTTATAAATATGTTCCAGTCCTTGCTACCCAATTAACAAACAAGATGCAAAAAAACAGTGGCATTTAACTGACGGGTGGTTTAACGGGTTGCAACAGTGAAAAGATCACTATGTCCAGCAATTATAATCTAACAACCAAGCTGCATGAGAAAAAGATATGCAATAAAATAGGCTTTTTTCCCCATCATCTACACAATAATACTTTGGAAATTATTGTTCAGAGTTGTGCAGAATGTAGACATTTCCCAGACCCTGCAGGGGAGCCTAACCCACAGAATTACAGGTAACCAATGGAATGACACATGCTGGCTTTCTTCTCAATTTTCAATCTCTTTATGAATTGCACTGTGGCACAAGGTAACCCCTTCCTTATGCCTCAACCCCTGGCTATGTTACATTGAAATTCTTGGCAACTTTGACTCTGGGCCACAGGAGTTAAGCCTTCACAGGGTGGAGGAAGTTTGTTTGTAGTCCCTCAGAATGACTGAAGCGTAGGTTACATTCGGCGGGGAGCACAGCACTGATTCGGAGATGGGCGAGCTGGGAACCGAGCTGCCGGATGCCACTGAATCTCTGAAGGGAGAGGGTGGTGTGAGTGCCGGAGAGTCCTCCAGGGTAAGTCTGTTAGGGGTGGGCGGCGCATCCTGGATCTCGGTGCTGTCGTACATGAAGTCACTTATGAGGTCGAATGTTTCACATTCCTCTTCCACGGGTGAGATGGGTTGAGGGCTGAAGGTTGTCATCTGCAGTGGGAGCACATCCTGATTGAGCTGGTACAGCAGATTCATCCCGTTACCTGACACTGGCACAGCATGCATTGAATTAAGGTCAATCATGTTGGGTTTAAATGTATTGCCCACTCCGTGAAATTGATCCATGACCGACCGCTGAGAGGAAATACCTTTTTGCATTTGATCAGAAATGAAATAATCAGAGTCTTCCAATTCTTTAAGCTGTGTGATAGACATTGCTCGTCTCTCTAACATCATGTCTGGACTATTAGGAATGTCAGGCCTCAAAGGATCATTTTCATCCTCTTCCTCGACATTATAAAGGCCTTTTGTGCCGACGTCAGAGAAGTTGAGGGTTTTGATCTGATTCTGATATGGTTTGGTCAGGGGTTTGATAACAGCGGTCTGATTAGAGGCACCATCATTGCTCTTCACGTGGACAGAGAGTCTATGCCACATGTGCTGTCCCTTCGCTGGCCGTCCTGTCCCTGGTTCAGACCACGACACAGACTTTCCATTGGAACTAAGGAAAAATGTAAATACCCAGTTAAAACTTTTTTTGTGGTGAAACCTCTGCTGATTTCAGCTTGATATTTCAATTACCATCCTCATAAATTTTCAAAATGGATTGATATTGCTTTAGAAGGGGAAAAAAAAACATATTATGTGGAAGAACAATAAAGTACAGAGAGTCCCAGAACCAGGTCCATAATGATCTTGCATTGCAAGTCAGATTGTGACGCATGCAAAACACATTGTGCAAATAGTATTATTTCACTGTGTGCTGTTATTAGGCAAGAGGCCCAATAACTTCACAGAAACAATGTCCTGATGCCACCAGTAAAGCCAAAACCCAATGGAATTTGGCTCCCTATCTCTGTCGGTTTATTACGACTGGAGTAAGATATTATAAATTAATCTTATTAGATAGCATAGTAGAAGTTGACCAAGCTCTTCCTTAATTAATTTCCATTAATCTTATTGACTTGAAATTTATAATTATAATGACGGTGACATTATTAGCTGTAAGTATTCTGTAAATTTGATTCAACATATACAATTAAGTGTAGAAATTCAGGTATTATTGTGAGTGATACTGTGCTCCTGCACAAGCAGCCCTGGTGCAACCTCTGCAGACATTATTGGAAAGTAAATGAATTTTATCGATGTGAATGTTGCTGTATGCGCTAAGACTTGTTGAATCGTATAGATTCAATCGTATAGGATCTTATAGAAATGTGTAAAATTATAAAAGGACTGGTCAAGCTAGATGCAAGAAAAATGTTCCCAATGTTGGGGAGTCCTGAGCCAGGGGCCACAATCTAAGAATAAAGGGGAGGCCATTTAAAACTGAGATGAGAAAAAAAACTTTTTCACCCAGGGAGTTGTGAATTTGTGGAATTATCTGCCACAGAAGGCAGTGGAGGCCAATTCACTGGACAAATTTAAAAGAATTAGATAGAGCTCTAGGGGCTAGCGGAATCAAGGGATATGGGGAGAAGGCAGGTTACTGATTGTGGATGATTAGCCATGATCACAATGAATGGCTCGAAAGGCCAAATATCCTCCTCCTGTACCTATTTTTTATGTTTCTATGAATAGGGTTTTAAACAGGCATACCAAGACATATTTATTGCTGAGCGTCCTGGCACAGAGAGACTGATGTTATGTATGGATTGTCATCTGAGCATATGAATTAGGAGCAGGAATAGGCTGCTGACTGCTCCATCATTCAATAAGATCACAACTGATCTGAATTTAACTTCAACTCCACAATGCCGAATATAATGTGATAATCTTTCACCACTTGTATATCAAGTACGGTATATATTTACATCTGCCTGAAAAATATTGAAAAACTCTGCTTCCAGCACCTTTTCAGAAAGAGATTTCTGAAAACTTCTGATCTCCAAGAGAAAAAATTAATCTCGCCTCCAGGTTAAACGTGAACCCTTATTTTAAACAGTGAACCCTTCGTTCTAGATTCTCCAACAGAGAACACATCCTCTCCACATTTATCTTGTCTTGCACAATATTCTATTGTTTAAAATTAATGAAAAATATGCTGTCAACAGTTTTTAATCTTTCAGCTTCTACCCCATTTTCATGTGCATGTTCACAGAGGCCCAGGGGCCTGACACCAAAATCGGCAACGTTCCAGAGAAGGAGTCTGGTGGAAGCCTCTGCTTGCTGGAAGAGGACCGGGTTTACATTTTTACATTTCTGCCTTCAGGTTAAGGATTCTGGGAGTTGAGTGTACAGTATTTATTAGTATTTATTAGTAAAGTTTAAAGGATAAAGTTTTGTGTTTTTAATATTTAATATAGAGTTAATTTGGGAGTAAGATATGTCAGTGGAGATTGGCCCCGTGGTTTGCTCAGCCTGCAACATGTGGGAGATCAGGGATATGGTCGGTGTCCCTGGTGACTACGTTTGCAGGAAGTGTGTACAGCTGCAGCTCCTGGCAGACCGCATTGAACGATTGGAACTGCGGCTGGATTCATACTGGAGCACCCACGATGCTGAGAAAGTCGTGGATAGCACGTACAGCGAGTTGGTCACACCGCAGGTAAAAGGTAAGAGGACAGAAAGGGAACGGGTGGCCAATAGCCAGCAAAGCAGTAGGCAGGTAGTGCAGTAGTCCCCTGCGGTCATCTCCCTCCTAAACAGGTATACCATTTTGGATACTGTTGAGGGAGATGGCTCACCAGGGGAATGCAGCAGCAGCCAAGTTCATGGCACCATGGGTGGCTCTGCGGCACAGGAGGGGGGGAAAAGAGTGGAAGGGCAATAGTAATAGGGGATTCAATTGTCAGGGGAATAGATAGGCGTTTCTGCGGCCGCAAACGAGACTCCAGGATGGTATGTTGCCTCCCTGGTGCAAGGGTCAGGGATGTCACTGAACGGCTGCAGAACATTCTGGAGGGGGAGGGTGAACAGCCAGTTGTCGTGGTGCATATTGGCACCAACGATATAGGTTAAAAAAGGGATGAGGTCCTACAAGATGAATTTAGGGAGCTAGGAGATAAACTTAAAAGTAGGACCTCAAAGGTAATAATCTCTGGATTACTACCAGTACCACGGGCTAGTCAGAGTAGAAATAGGAGGATATTGCAGATGAATACGTGGCTTGAAAAATGGTGCAAGGGGGAGGGATTCAAATTTTTAGGGCATTGGAACCAGTTCTGGGGGAGGTGGGACCAGTACAAACAGGACGGTCTGCACCTGGGCTGGAATGGAACCAATGTCCTTGGGGGAGTGTTTGCTAGTGCTGTCGGGGAGGATTTAAACTAATGTGGCAGGGGGATGGGTACAAGAGCAGAGAGGCAGGGGGGTGTAAAATGAGGGAAGAAGCAATAGGTAGCAAGGTGAAAAGTAAAAGTGGCAGGCAGACAAAACCAGGGCAAAAATCAAAAAGGGCCACTTTTCAACATAATTGTATAAGGGGTAAGAGCGTTGTAAAAACAAGCCTGAAGGCTTTGTGTCTCAATGCAAGGAGTATTCGTAATAAGGTGGATGAGTTGAACGTGCAGATAGCCATTAATGATTAT
Source organism: Amblyraja radiata (assembly GCF_010909765.2). Lineage (NCBI taxonomy): Eukaryota > Metazoa > Chordata > Chondrichthyes > Rajiformes > Rajidae > Amblyraja > Amblyraja radiata. Next base: position 65,893,447 of record NC_045963.1, on the reverse strand, counting down.
GATATAGTTGGGATCACGGAGACATGGCTCCAGGGTGACCAGGGCTGGGAGCTGAACATCCAGGGATATTCAATATTCAGGAGGGATAGAGAGAAAGGAAAAGGAGGTGGGGTAGCGTTGCTGGTTAGAGAGGAGATTAACGCAATGGAAAGGAAGGACATTAGTTTGGAGGATGTGGAATCGGTATGGGTAGAGCTGCGAAACACTAAGGGGCAGAAAACGCTGGTGGGCGTTGTGTACAGGCCACCTAACAGTAGTAGTGAAGTTGGAGATGGTATCAAACAGGAAATTAGAAATGCGTGCGACAAAGGCAAAACAGTTATAATGGGTGACTTCAATCTACATATAGATTGGGTGAATCAAATTGGCAGGGGTGCTGAGGAAGAGGATTTCTTGGAATGTATGCGGGATAGTTATCTAAATCAACATGTAGAGGAACCAATGAGAGAGCAGGCTATTTTAGACTGGGTATTGAGTAACGAGGAAGGGTTAGTTAGCAGTCTTGTTGTACGTGCCCCCTTGGGCAAGAGTGACCATAATATGGTTGAGTTCTTCATTAGGATGGAGAGTGACATTGTTAATTCAGAAACAATGGTTCTGAACTTAAAGAAAGGTAACTTTGAGGGTATGAGACGTGAATTGGCCAAGATTGACTGGCAATTAATTCTAAAAGGGTTGACGGTGGATATGCAATGGAAGACATTTAAAGACTGCATGGATGAACTACAAAAATTGTTCATCCCAGTTTGGCAAAAGAATAAATCAGGGAAGGTAGTGCATCCGTGGATAACAAGGGAAATCAGGGATAGTATCAAAGCGAAGGATGATGCGTACAAATTAGCCAGAAAAAGCAGCATACCAGAGGACTGGGAGAAATTCAGAGACCAGCAGAGGAGGACAAAGGGCTTAATTAGGAAAGGAAAAATAGATTATGAAAGAAGACTGGCAGGGAACATAAAAACTGACTGCAAAAGTTTTTATAGATATGTGAAAAGAAAGAGATTAGTTAAAACAAATGTAGGTCCCTTGCAGTCAGAAACAGGTGAGTTGATCATGGGGAACAAGGATATGGCGGACCAATTGAATAACTACTTTGGTTCCGTCTTCACAAAGGAAGACATAAATAATCTGCCGGAAATAGCAGGGAACCGCGGGTCAAAGGAGTTGGAGAAATTGAGTGAAATCCAGGTTAGTCGGGAAGTGGTGTTGGGTAAATTGAATGGATTAAAGGCCGATAAATCCCCAGGGCCAGACAGGCTGCATCCCAGAGTACTTAAGGAAGTAGCTCCAGAAATAGTGGATGCATTAGTAATAATCTTTCAAAACTCTTTAGATCTGGAGTAGTTCCTGAGGATTGGCGGGTAGCAAACGTAACCCCACTTTTTAAGAAGGGAGGGAGAGAGAAAACGGGGAATTACAGACCAGTTAGTCTAACATCGGTAGTGGGGAAACTGCTAGAGTCAGTTATTAAAGATGGGATAGCAGCACATTTGGAAAGTGGTGAAATCATTGGACAAAGTCAGCATGGATTTACGAAAGGTAAATCATGTCTGACGAATCTTATAGAATTTTTCGAGGATGTAACTAGTAGCGTGGATAGGGGAGAACCAGTGGATGTGGTGTATCTGGACTTCCAGAAGGCTTTCGACAAGGTCCCACATAAGAGATTAGTATACAAACTTAAAGCACACGGCATTGGGGGTTCAGTATTGATGTGGATAGAGAACTGGCTGGCAAACAGGAAGCAAAGAGTAGGAGTAAACGGGTCATTTTCACAATGGCGGGCAGTGACTAGTGGGGTACCGCAAGGCTCAGTGCTGGGACCCCAGCTATTTACAATATATATTAATGATCTGGATGAGGGAATTGAAGGCAATATCTCCAAGTTTGCGGATGACACGAAGCTGGGGGGCAGTGTTAGCTGTGAGGAGGATGCTAGGAGACTGCAAGGTGACTTGGATAGGCTGGGTGAGTGGGCAAATGTTTGGCAGATGCAGTATAATGTGGATAAATGTGAGGTTATCCATTTTGGTGGCAAAAACAGGAAAGCAGACTATTATCTAAATGGTGGCCTGATTAGGAAAAGGGGAGATGCAGCGAGACCTGGGTGTCATGGTACACCAGTCATTGAAAGTAGGCATGCAGGTGCAGCAGGCAGTGAAGAAAGCGAATGGTATGTTAGCTTTCATAGCAAAAGGATTTGAGTATAGGAGCAGGGAGGTTCTACTGCAGTTGTACAGGGTCTTGGTGAGACCACACCTGGAGTATTGCGTACAGTTTTGGTCTCCAAATCTGAGGAAGGACATTATTGCCATAGAGGGAGTGCAGAGAAGGTTCACCAGACTGATTCCTGGGATGTCAGGACTGTCTTATGAAGAAAGACTGGATAGACTTGGTTTATACTCTCTAGAATTTAGGAGATTGAGAGGGGATCTTATAGAAACTTACAAAATTCTTAAGGGGTTGGACAGGCTAGATGCAGGAAGATTGTTCCCGATGTTGGGGAAGTCCAGGACAAGGGGTCACAGCTTAAGGATAAGAGGGAAATCCTTTAAAACCGAGATGAGAAAAACTTTTTTCACACAGAGAGTGGTGAATCTCTGGAACTCTCTGCCACAGAGGGTAGTTGAGGCCAGTTCATTGGCTATATTTAAGAGGGAGTTAGATGTGGCCCTTGTGGCTAAGGGGATCAGAGGGTATGGAGAGAAGGCAGGTACGGGATACTGAGTTGGAAGATCAGCCATGATCATATTGAATGGCGGTGCAGGCTCGAAGGGCCGAATGGCCTACTCCTGCACCTAATTTCTATGTTTCTATGTTCGCTATTGTTTTTGTAAAATGTCCGAAAAGATTAAATTAAATGAGCGCTCTTTTACAGGGTCTTTGTGGCCGATGAAAACTCCCTAATCTTACCAGACATTCATTCTGTGTAGGGAGGAACTGCAGATATTTGTTTAAAGCAAAGACAGTCACAAAAAGCTGGAGTAACTCAGCGGGTTAGGCAGCATTGCTGGAGAAAAGGAATAAGTAACGTTTTGGATCGAGACCCTTCTTCAGACTGAGAGTCAGGGGAAAGGGGAATGAGAGATATAGATGGTACTTGAGGCAAATGAATGGAAGTTATGCAGAAAGCAACGATAATCAAATAAACGTGGAGCCCACATTGGTCCATTATTGGCTGGGGATAGGTGATAATGAATTAATACTGACAGTGGAACTCAACAGAATGATAATAAAACTAGTATGATGACTAGGGTGGGGGAGGGACAGAGAAAGAGGTGATGCAACCGTTACTTGAAGATAGAGAAATCAATGTTCTTACTACTGGGCTGTAAACTGCCCAAGCGAAATAGGAGGTGTTCAGTTGTTTGATGGCACAACTGTTGCCAAAGTTAGGGCCATTACAGACCCTGTAAACCCTTTTTTGACAAGTCAGGTGAGTGCAGTGACCCTTTGCCATTGTTTGACCATTAAGTATGCACACTAGGGGCTTTCATGCTACCAGATGAGCAGAATTTCCAGACAATTGGATACCTTAAAACCTCAATGTGTTTTAATTCACATTTTAAACAACATCATAATACATTGAAAGGACAAGTTATAACTGTGTCCTGGTTAGTTTCAAGAGAAATGGGCCTGGTGAGTCAGAGTGAAGCACAGGAACTGGGCACTGGGTTAGTCAGAAGGGGGAAGAGATTCAAGAGTGTCTTGATTGTCATATGTCATATATTTATTGTCATATGTCAGAGAGAACATAGCAGAAATTCTTACTTGCAGCAGCACAACAGAATATGAGTGTGGCATATATTACCCGGTGAGCTAGATGGCAAACCATCGGCATTTCCACATCGTTGGATAATGGATTTTCTACTGCAGCTGGGAATTTTATCATTGGGCACAATGAACAATTTACACTCACAGTGGTCTTTGGAATAAACGTTAACAATTTTCTTAAATTCTTCTCTTTTCAAGTGAAAATATCCTGTTTCATTCAATTTTATCTCTCATTCATGCAACACAGTTTCTACAGAGCACTGGAAGACTGTATCAAGGAAAGCCATTCCTTGTTTGCCTTTCACCTTGTTTGTCTTTGCCCCTTTCAATTCCATCTATTCTCCTTTGCACCCAACCAGTCAAATAGGAAGTTATGTGTCCACTTGTTTTCCCAGCTATCGATCATGCTCACCATTCATCCTCCATCTACTTATTTATTATCATCTCTCCATAGTCAAATCTTGGTTCGTACAGCTATCCGTTCAACAAAGGTAGACACAAGGTAAACTTATGCGGTCAGGCAACATCTCTGGAGAAAAGGAATTGGTGACATTTCAGGTCAAGACCTTTTTTCAGACTGAGGAATAGGTAACATTTCCGGTCGAGACCCTTCTTCAGACTGAAGAAGGGTCTCCACCTGAAACATCACTTATTCCTTTTCTCCAGAGATGCTGTCTGACCCACTGAGTTACTCCAGCTCTTTGTGTCCATCTTCGAGGTAAACTAGCATCTGCAGTTCCTTCCTACACATCCTGTCCATTCAACAATTTTATTTCCTTGGCTCCTTTATATTTATTCTCCCATTGGTTGTTTAGGCAGGCAGTCAGCAATTAGGATATACAACCAGCTAGAAACGCAATTATGCTAGTTTATCGTGAATATGTTTCAGTTTAGTTTATTATCGCGTGTACCGAGGTACTGTGAAAAGCTTTTGTTGCGTGCTAATATATACCTCTAGATATCCGATCATCTAGGCCATTGAGTATACATTTGTTCGAACATTACTTCAGACAATCCACCCATTCAACCAAGCATCCAACAATCCAGTCTAATATCCAAATAGATAGCCAACTAGCTATCCAACCAGATATCTTCAAGGATATCCAAGGTTATTCATCAAGATGGATAGTGAGCCATATTTCTGTTCAACAATCTAGACACTGATTAATCCAGTGAACAATGCTCCCATTCAGCTGGGAATTCATTTATCCCACCAACTGTCAAGTAAATCATTCAACCAATTAGTCCACAAACAATCTATTCATCCACTTAGCTAGTCATAAATCAATTTATGCACGTCCAATTAAGCTGCCAGCTATATTTGGGTCATTCAGTTATACCTTGACTAATTAGCTGAACTACTGGTAAACCTAGTTTATCTAATCTGTATCTATTGAGTCCTTCCCCATCTGTCTGAAATATCCAGTGCATACACCTGACAGGCCAATCTATTTACCATCCATCTATGTGTCTGTCCACTTGGCAACAATCCCCTCAGTCTGCCAGCAAATTAGGTGTAAAGCGAAATACTGAGCCAGCCACCTGTTTGTTTATCTAGCTTTTTTGTCCTTCAGCACATTGGCTTATTCATTATTTCCAAACACACAACTGTCCATCCAGTTCTTGGAACTAGTGAATATCTTTCTGTGGATTTAATCAATTTGCCACAGGTGGTCACCCATTCCTTCTCTCCAGAGATGCTGCCTGTCCTGCTGAGTTACTCCAGCTTTTTGTGGCCATATGTGGTGTTAGCTTGTTGTCGTCCTTCTAACCATATCCCAATAGTCTGTTCATCCATTTATCAATGTATTTTATACACTTCATCTCTCCATTAACCCATTGAGCCTTTCATATTTCCATCCTACAATGTGTGAAATATGCCCATTCGTAAGACTAGCCAGTCAATCAATGATCCAGTCGCCCATTCTTCTCTTTATTTATTCCACCTAGACATTGAAACATAGAAAAATAGGTGCAGAAGTAGGCCATTCAAGCCAGCACTGCCATTCAATATGATCATGGCTGATCATCTAATATCAGTACCCCATTCCTGCTTTCTCCCCATATCCCTTGATTCATTTAGCCCTAAGAGCTAAATCTAACTCTCTCTTGAAAACATCCAGTGAATTGGCCTCCACTGCCTTCTGTGGCAGAGAATTCCATAGACTCTCTGGATGATAAAGTTTTTCCTCATCTTAGTCCTAAATGACCCACCCCTTATTCGTAAACTGTGACCCCTGGTTCTGTGCTCCCCCAACATCAGGAACATTTTTCCTGCATCTAGTCCAGGGGTTGGGTGCCTGCAGCCTTAAGGCCTTAAGGCCGCATGCGGCTTTCTAGGCCATTAAGTGCGGCCTTTTGAATGAATCCAAATTTTGTAGAACAAATCCTTTTATTTTTATTACTATGTTTTTGTTCGTCTTTTGTGATTTTTATTTTAATCTTAAAATGAACATATTTAAAATACCAAAGAGTAAAAGAAGATTCAACGTAATAATCCTCTCCGCACGAAAAATGCTTTCTTGCTTTTCAACCACTTATTGCTGCAAATCTACATTCTCCAACCTAACCCAAATCAAGACGCCCTTATGCCCCTGTCCCACTTAGGAAACCTGAACGGAAACCTCTGGAGACTTTGCGCCCCACCTAAGATTTCCGCGCGGTTCCCGGAGGTTCCCGGAGGTTTTTGTCAGTCTCCCTACCTGCTTCCACTACCTGCAACCTCCGGCAAACACCTGCAACCTCCGGGAACCCAATAGTATCTCCTGACGAGGGTTCGAGCATGAGTGGCCCGTGTTTAGGCTGACGCCACAGCACACTCTTTCATGCTTCCATGGACCATCCCAGCTGTGTCAAAAAGAGGAAGTGGACGATATATAGAAATCTACAGCACAGAAAGAGGTTTCCTTAGGCCTCTGCCCGCTGATAGAACAGCTCTTTTTTGACTGCCTTGTCATTGATGGTAGGAAAGATCGACTGTAATAAGAGCTTCTGCCTTCTTCACTCATTTGGTTGCTGAATTACAAACCCAATTTAGAGGCTGAAAAAGATTCCTCCACTAATCCTTAAATCTGTGGAGTCCAATTATTGACCTCTACTGAGGGAACTGGGTTTTCTCAAAATACTTTCCTCGGTCTCCATTGTTCCAAAAGAAAACAACCCCACCCGTCTTCATAAAATTGCCCAATCATAGCAATGAACTTTACATTAGGCCCCAGAAAGAAAGGAGATGGAATTGTGTGTTTGAGATATAGGTTTCTTGTGGGTGTGGTGAGGATGTGGTGGTATTGGAGTAAGTTGGGGGTGTGGTGTGGTAATAGGGTAAAGGTGGGCGTGGGAGTAGATGCGGTTGGGTGGAGGGGAGGTTGTGGAGATGGGTTTGGTTGGGTTGGCGTGGGTTGTGGTGGAGGCATTTTGGGGTAAGGGGTTGTTGGGCATGCGGGTAGGATAAAGATATAGTAGGATGAGTGAATGTGCTGAAAATGTTGGGGATGATGGTATTATGGGTGTGACGGGGCAGGGACCCTTATGGGCAGGAGTGGGAGCAGTGATAGTGAAGTAAGTTGTTGATTAAGCCATTATTTATTACATGCACACAGTAACATGGACAGAATGCAATGCCGTGAATGATATGCCAATTAGATACCCTTTAATTATAAGCACTGAATCAGTCACATAGCACCTGCATCCTCACTGAACATCTTCTGTTTTACATCAGAAAGATAAGTTCTGCCTATCAGTATATTACCATCAAAACTTTCAATTTCAGCAGCACTGGGCTGACCACAGAGTGAGGTGGGAAGCAAGTCCCAGCTGTGACTCCAGAGGTAACATCCTTGCCTCCATCAGAAATTTTCAGACGGATTCTGCTCCTTGAGAGTAGCTCCAAGAATCTTGACACCATCCAGATCAAAGCCGTGTGTTTATTTGGCACTCCATCACCCACCCTAATCCTTCACTCACTTCACCAACGTTTCATTGTGGCTGCGGTGTGTGTCTTCCACAAAATGATCAGCTACTACTCACCCAAGCTCCTCAAACCGCAGACTCTACCACCGAGAAGGACAAGGCATGGGAACACCACTACCTGCTGCTTCCCCTGCAGGCCATACACCGTCCAAATGTGGAAATATATTGCTGGTCCTTTCTCAACACTGAGTTTAAATCCTGGAACTCCCTCCCCAACAGCACCGTGGAAGCACTTTCACCAGGACTGCAGCCTTCAAGAAGGCTGAGGGGCATCAATAAAGTGAAAAGCCACAGTCCTTTCTCTTGGGTGGTGGCATCTTAAACTAGAGGGCATAGCTTTAAGATGAGAGGAGAACAATATAAAAGGAATCTGAGTGGCGAGTTTCTGGCTCAGATGACAATGCATACATGGGACGATCTGCCAGAGGAGGTGGTAGCAGCGTGTACAATTTCAACACTTAAAAGACAAGTGGACAGGTACTTGCATAGGAAAGTTTTGCAAATGTTTGGGGCAGACACTGGTAGGTGGGAGTAACTCGTTTGGGCATGGATGGTTTGGGACGAATAGCCTGTTTCCATGCTGTACAGCTCAGTGACTCTAGGAAGGTGGGTAGGCATTATCTACTCTCGGGCATTTAGGCATAAGCAATAAATTTTAGTTTAGTTTAGTTTAGATATACAGCATGATAACAGGCCCTTTGGCCCACACAGTCCGTGCTAACCAGCGATCACCAACCTAGATGCAGGCTAGATGCAGGAAGATTATTCCCAATGATGGGGAAGTCCAGAACTAGGGGTCACAGTTTAAGGATAAGAGGGAAGTCTTTTAGGACCGAGATGAGAAAATCATTTTTCACACAGAGAGTGGTGAATCTGTGGAATTCTCTGCCACAGAAGGTAGTTGAGGCCAGTTCATTGGCTATATTTAAGAGGGAGTTAGACGTGGCCCTTGTGGCTAAAGGGATCAGGGGGTATGGAGAGAAGGCAGGGATGGGATACTGAGTTGGATGATCAGCCATGATCATATCGAATGGTGGTTCAGGCTCGAAGGGCCGAATGACCTACTCCTGCACCTATTTTCTATGTTTCTATGTCTATGTTTCTATACACTAGCTCTATTCCTACACACTAGGGACAATTAGACATAAGCCAATTAACCTACAAACCTGGGATGTGGGAGGAAACCGGAGCATCCGGAGAAAATCCACACGGTCACAGGGAGAACGCATAAACTCCGTACAGACAGCACCAGTAGTCAGGATCAATCCCTGAACTCTGGCGCTGTAAGGCAGCAACCCTACTGCTGCGTCACTCTGCCATCCTTAGTGCTGGTCTTGTGAATAACACTTAATATCAATAAGTAGAGGGGTGGAAGATTGCAACCTTCACGTGGTCCGCCCTGTTTCGACTAATGCAATCAACTCGACTTGCACAAACGGAAGATCAAATAGAACAAGTTGTCCAACAACTTTAGGCTGTGCACGCCACACGAAAGAAGAAGAATAAGTAGAATATGAACACAAAACTCTTGGCTGCCACTGAGGGAGTGCCAGAGATGACTTTCAGTAGATACTGTAAACCGGGGCCTTCCTACATTCATAGACGGACTTAAACAAAAATCCTCCGATAGTATGAAGAAAAGTATTTCTCCCCTGGGTTCTGGCCAATAACTGTACCAAAACAAAGGGCTGAAGAAATTGCTCGTTGTGAAATCCTGCACAAAGTGAATATGAGAACCACATTTCTCCAAAACACTTAATTGGCCATGAAATATTTTGGTCATTATCACTTGCAGTTATCTCTTTCAGATAACTCAGTGGAAGGTTATCTGAAATCTCAATGCTGAACCGCTGGTGTGGACTCTTATACATTGGCGAGACCAAACGTAGACTGGGCGATCGCTTCGGTGAACACCATCGCTAGATCCGCCTGAGCCTACCTGATTTCCTGGTTGCCAAACACTTTAATTCCCCATCTCATTCCCACATTGACCTTTCTGTCCTGGGCCTCCTCCTTTGACCAAGTGAGGCCAAACGCAAATTGGAGCGAACAGCACCTCATATTTCGCTTGGGCAGCTTATGACCCTGAGATATGAATTTTGTTTTTTCTAACTTCAAATAACCCCTCTCTCTCCATCCCACCCAGGTCTAATTTCAAAGTCTTCTTGTTGAGTTTCCTTGTCTGTAACTCATTTTCGCCTAACCCACAGCTTACAATGGCCTGTTTTCCTCATCATCGTTACTTTTTTGCATATTTTTCATCTACATCTCTCTATATGACCGTTTATATCTCTCGTTTCATTTTCCCGACTCTCAGTCTGAAGAAGGGTCTCGACCCGAAACATTACCTATTCCTTTTCTCCAGAGATGCTGTCTGATCCGATGAGTTACTCCAGCTTTTTGTGTCTAACTTTGATTCAATTTGGAGATTGATAATGTTCTTTTTACAAGGTCTCAGGAGTCACCACCACCTGATCACAAGGAAGTATATTGCAAGAGGTGCAGAAGGCTGAGATCAGGGCACAATAAGGTACAGTACATCACAATACCGAGTGCAGGTCCCAAGGATCGAGAGACTGACTTCATCACCAAGTCTTTAATTAGCACTCTCATTGAGGAAGACATTCCTGGGAACACAATATTGTTAAATAAACATGTACAGTAAAACTCCGATAATCCTGCACTCTCGGGGCTTCGGTCATGCTGGACTAGCTTTTCTGGACTTTTGAATGTTATTTTTTTAATGCCCAAGAGACTGCAGAGAGTGATGGACTCAGCCTGGTCCAGCAAAGGCACTGCAGTCCCACCATCAAAAGCATCTACAAGAGGCACTGCCTGAAGAAGGTGGCACCTATTATCAAGGAATACCATGCATGCTGTTCCCTCTTCCCACTGCTACCATAAGGCAGGAAGAACAGAGGCCTGAAGTTCCACACCATCAGAACAGCTATTTTCCTACAACTATCAGGAACTAACTCACACAACCCTCATCTATGGCGGCAACAAAACATTACAAATGACCTCTTGCACAACTAAGAACTTATTTGAAGGTACACAAAAATGCTGGAGAAACTCAGCGGGTGCAGCAGCATCTATGGAGCGAAGGAAATAGGTAACGTTTCGGGCCGAAACCCTTCTTCAGACTGATAGGGGGTGGCGGGGAGAAGGAAGGAAAAAGGAGGAGGAGGAGCCCGAGGGCTGGGGGATGGGAGGAGACAGCTCGAGGGCTAAGGAAGGGGAGGAGACAGCAAGGGCTAACAAAATTGTAAGAATTCAATGTTCATGCCCTCCGGATGCAGGCTCCCCAAGCAGAATATGAGGTGCTGTTCCTCCAATTTCCGGTGTTGCTCACTCTGGCAATGGAGGAGACCCAGGACAGAGAGGTCGGATTGGGAATGGGAGAGGGAGTTGAAGTGCTGAGCCACCGGGAGGTCAGGTAGGTTCTTGCGGACCGAGCGGAGGTGTTCGGCGAAACGATCGCCCAACCTCCGCTTAGTCTCACCGATGTAGATCAGCTGACATCTAGAGCAGCGGATGCAGTAGATGAGGTTGGAGGAGATACAGGTGAACCTCTGTCGCACCTGGAAATAACTTATTTGTCTATTTTTGCACAGTCTTTTCATAATAATAATAATAATAATAAATTTTATTTTCGGGCGCCTTTCAAATCTCAAGGTCACCTTACAAAGATTAAACAGAAGAGAAAAAAAACATATAGTCGGAGAAAAATAAATAATAAGGACATCATCAATACACAAATTAAAGATAGAAATCGCTCCAAAGACACAAAATCAAAAAATCAAAAATGTGAAGAGAGAGCAGCGGCAGCTAAAGTGCGCCAGCGTCCACTCTCTCTTCCGACAACCATCTTAGACACAGACTAACAAAGTACCTTACACACAGAAAAATCATCCCCTCACAGTGGTTACCACTGTGGGGGAAGGCACAAAAGTCCAGTCCCCAACCCCAGTTCTCCCAAAAGTCAGGCCTATTAAGGCCACCGCTGTTGCCTCAACGGAGGCCCGATGTTCCTTGCCGTTCTAGCCGGGTGGTCTTGCCCCGGCGTCGGGAGAGTCCTCACAGCGGCTGGGCCACCTGGAACGGCCACTTCCTAGCAGGGGATTGTCGGCTTCCGAAGTCGACAAGGACGCACCGAGTTGGAGCTCCCAGGCTCCCGATGTTAATGTCGGCACCGCCCGCTCCGCTACGCAGACCCGCAGCCCGGAGGTGTTGCTCTCAACGGTCCAGCTCACCGGAGCTCCAGCGCGTCGATCCAGCGCGGCGACCCAGGCAAGGCATCGCCCGCTCCGCGATGGCACTCCAGCGCTGTGCCGCCACCGAAGCCGAGGTGCTGGGCGGTCCCCACCAGGAAACGGCGCTCCAAGCCCGCTGGTAGGCCACGAGGACGGGTCGACGGGCAGCCCAGAGAAAAAGCTGCCTCACCGACCAGGTAGGGACCTAGAAGTAAGGTTACCTCCTTCCCCCCACAATAAGAAGTCCATTTCTCCGAAAAAACGACGAACAAAACTAACTAAAAACTGAAAAAAAAATGAATTAAACGGACGGCTGCTGGTTAGCAGCCGTTCCCCAAGATGGCTCCTCCTCCTTGTTTTTTCATGTCTTGTAGAATCTATGTGTAATTTATATATAATTTGTTTTTGTGTGTTGTCTGAGTCTATGTGTCTGTGATGCTGCTGTAAGCAAGTTTTTCATTGTACCTGCACCTCATTGTACCTATGCATGTGACAAACTTGATTTGATATCACTTTTTTTTTTACATGTTACATAGCGGCATTATAAATTTGCCAGTGAATTCAGTAAGTTTAAAGGGAGTGGGAAATATACAAGCATTCTAGATCCTCAAGATCGACACAAAATGCTGGAATAACTCAGCGGGACAGGCAGCATCTCTGGATAGAAGGAATGGGTGAAGTTTTGGGTTGAGTCTGAAGAATGGTCTCGACCCGAAATGTCACCCATCCCTTCTATCCAGAGATGCTGCCTGTCCTGCTGAGCTACTACAGCATTTTGTGTCTATCTTCGGTTTAAATCAGCATCTGCAGTTCCTTCCTACACATTCTAGATCCTCACTTAGACTCCAAACTGCCTCATCCTCTCGACCAAACGTGTTCTGGGCCCCATCCCCAGCTCCGGACAGACACACGCAGCCCACGGTCCAGATCCATCCCGGGTCACACTTCCCGATCACATTCCGCACCCCCTGCTCACATTCCGGTCCAAACAGTGAGACAGATGCCAGACCATCAGAACTTCCCATTCCCGATTAGCAGAGTTTTACAGTAAATAATTGGCGGGACAGAAATGCAGTTGGTTGTGCGAGACTCTGATAAAGTCGGAACCTGTGCTAGTTTTTTCATTCAGAAGCTTTATCTGCACACCTTCATATTGAACTGCCCAAACAATGCCCATGGTGTCAGTCACAAGTCACGACCAGCAGTCCTGACCATGTCAGGAGGTCAAGGGCTCATGTCCTAGTCTCAACACTGCAGCGCAGACTGTAACTCTAGTGCAGTACCATGGGAGTACCGCTTTGTTGGCAGAAGCAGCCTTGCAGATGAGCTGTCCGTATCAGGATGAAGATAAGCACAAAAGGCTGGAGTAACTCAGAGGGTCAGGCAGCATCTCTGGAGAAAAGGAATAGGCAACGAATCGGGTCGGAACCCTTCTTCAGACTGAAAGTCAGAGAAGACCAGAACAAAACAGTGCCGGCAACAGACGACAGGGCGGCATGGTGGAGTAGCGGGTAGAGTTGCTGGCGTACGGTGCCAGAGACTGGAGTTTGATCCTGACTACGGGTGCTGTCTGTACGGAGTTTGGACGTTCTTCCCGTTACTGCGTGGGTTTTCCCCGGGTGCTCTGGTTTCCTCCCACATTCCAAAAACGTACAGGTTTGTGGGCTAATTGGCTTCGGTAAAGATTGTAAATTGTCCCTAGTGTATGGGATAGTGCTAGTGTACGGGGTTCGCTGGTTGGCGCACACTCGTTGGGCCAAAGGACCCATTTCCGTGCTGTATCTCTAAACTAAACTAAACTAAACTAAACTAAACTAAACTAAACTAAACTAAACTAAACTAAACTGAACTAAAGTAAACTAAACTAAACTAAACTAAACTAAACTAAACCTCATGGAGTCCATAATGGCCCATTATTGGCTGGAGAAGATATGCTAATAACAGGAATACATGGCTGGAAACACTGGAACGAGTAGGATGACTAGGGTGGGGGAGAAAGGGGGGGTGGGTAAAGAATACAGGAGTTACTTGAAATACTAAAAATCAACGTTCATATCACTGTATTGTAAGCTGCTCAAGCAAAATATGAGGTGCCGTTCCTCCAATTTGCATGTGGCCTCAGATTGCAACCTTGTCGTGGTCGGGGAGCTTGTGTGTCTCAGTTACCCCTGGAGCTATGCCAGCGGGAAATTCGTCTCCTGTTACGATCTCCCATGCTGGACAGGTCGAAGGGTAGAGGCGAGACGAAGAGCGATCCACTGGTCCTCCAGGTTGGAGGTTGAGCACAGGGCTAACAACCCTGTCTCGTTAAACAAATATATCACCGAAACAGCAACTGAAGGAATCAACAAGGAGTGGATGACCTTCGTTGCTGCCCTACATGCCAGGAGGCACAATAGGCAGTAAGTAAGTCAGGCGAATCAGGACCCTTGCGTGACTTCTTAGATGAATGTGAAAAATCACATGGCATTTTTCACCATGGACATGGAATGTAATCTCACTTGATTTGGCCAAAGTCCTTCCCTCAATAATTTTTTCTACCTCTGCTTACAGGTATCCTCGAATTACAATCGCCCAAGTTATGGATATCCTTCCATTCAAACGTGCTGCCATAATACTATTAAATAATAAAATCCAACTACATATATACATCTGTTCCTCTCTCTCTCTCTATGCCCTCCTAGTACTTGCTCTTTGCTATCAGTCTTATGTGATATTGATTCATTACAATATTGTGGAGTTATGGTTACCACATTAAATGATTTTTGTGTATTTTCCAACATGGATAAAATCGACTTACAGACGTCAGCCGAGATGTACCCACTCATTACTCAGGGAAGTCAGAATGTACTCATTCTATTGGTGGAACCTTACTGTTCGAAACTCACTTTCTATGTTTCCAACATTGCAACTGTGATTCTTCAATGGACATAAATCTCTCTGGGTTGGTGCTAAATAAATGCAGTTAATTCAACTGGAATGCTGGAGGATGCAAGAAAACCTAATAGAAGTATAAGATATTATACAAGGCAGAGATAGTATAGACAGAACCTTTATCCCAGGATGGAGAATTCAAATACCAGTGGGCAAATCTTTAAGGTGAGAGGGGCAAAGTTTAAAGGAGATGTACGGATTTATTTACACAGGGAGTGGTGAGTGCCTGGAACACGCTGCCAGGGTTGGGGGTGGAGGTGATACAATAGTAGCATTTAAGAGACTTTGGGATAGCAATATGGATATGCAGGGAATGGAGGGATATAGATTATGTGCAGGCAGATAAGAATTAGTCTTAGCAACATGTTCGTCACATATTATAACCATATAATAATTACAGCACGGAAACAGGCCATCTCGGCCCTACAAGTCCGTGCCGAACACTTATTTTCCCCTAGTCCCATCTACCTGCACTCAGACCATAACCCTCCATTCCTTTCCCATCCATATACCTATCCAATTTATTTTTAAATGATAAAATCGAACCTGCCTCCACCATCTCCTCTGTACTCTCTCTATTTTGTTGACATCCTTCCTATAATTGGGCAACCAAAATTGTACACCATACTCCAGAATTGGTCTCACCAATGCCTTGTACAATTTTAACATTACATCCCAACTTCTATACTCAATGCTCTGATTTATAAAGGCTAGCACACCAAAAGCTTTCGCTACCATTTACCATGTACGTCCTATTTTGATTTGTCCTGCCAAGACATAGCATCTCACACTTATCAGCATTAAACTCCATCTGCCATCTTTCAGCCCATTCTTCCAAATGGCCTAAATCTCTCTGTAGACTTTGGAAATCTACTTCATTATCCACAACACCACCTATCTTAGTATCATCTGCACACTTACTAATCCAATTTACCACACCATCATCCAGATCATTGATGTACATGACAAGCAACACAGATCCCTGAGGCACCCCACTAGTCACCGGCCTCCAACCTGACAAACAGCCATCCACCATTACTCTCTGGCATCTCCCATTCAGCTACTGTTCAATCCATCTTGCTACTCCTGCATTAATACCCAACAATTGAACCTTCTTAACCAACCTTCCATGAGGAACCTTGTCAAAGGCCTTACTAAAGTCCATATAGACAACATCCACTGCTTTACCCTCATCAATTTCTCTAGTAACCTCTTCAAAAAATTCAAGAAGATTAGTCAAACATGACCTTCCAGGCACAAATCCATGTTGACTGTTCCTAATCAGACCCTGTTTATCCAGATGCTTATATATATTATCTCTAAGTATCCTTTCCATTAATTTACCTACCACTGAAGTCAAACTAACAGGTCTATAATTGCTAGGTTTACTCTTAGAACCCTTTTAAAATAATGGAACAACATGCACAGTACGCCAATCCTCCGGCACTATTCCCGTTTCTAATGACATTTGAAATATTTCTGTCATAGCCCCTGCTATTTCTACACTAACTTCCCTCAATGTCCTAGGGAATATCCTGTCAGGACCTGGAGACTTATCCACTTTTATATTTTTCAAAAGTGTCAGCACTTCTTTTTCTTTGATTCTCATAGTTTCCATAGCTACTCTACTTGTTTCCCTTACCTCACATAATTCAATATCCTTCTCCTTGGTGAATACCGAAGGAAAGAAATTGTTCAATATCTCCCCCATCTCTTTTAGCTCTGCAGATAGCTGTCCACTCTGTCTCTCTAATGGACCAATTTTATCCCTTGTTATCCTTTTGCTAGTAATATAGCTGTAGAAACCCTTTGGATTTACTTTCACCTTACTTGCCAAAGCAACCTCATATCTTCTTTTAGCTTTTCTAATCTCTTTCTTAAGATTCATTTTACATTCTTTATACTCCTCAAGCACCTCATTTACTCCATGCTGCCTATAATTATTGTAGATCTCTCTCTTTTTCCGAACCGTGTCCAATTTCCCTTGAAAACCATGGCTCTTTCCAATTTTTACTATTTCCTTTCAACCGAACAGGGACATAAAGATTCTGTACTCTTAAAATTTCCCCTTTAAATGTCCTCCATTTCTCTTCTACATCCTTCCCATAAAACAAAATGTCCCAATTCACTCCTTTTAAATCCTTCCACATCTCATCAAAGTTAGCCTTTCTCCAATCAAAAATCTCAACCCTAGGTCCAGTTCTGACCCTCTCCATAATTATATTGAAACTAATGGTATTGTGATTACTGGATCCGAAGTGCTCCCCACGCATACCTCCGCCACCTGACCCGTCTCATTTCCTAACAGGAGGTCCAGCACTGCCCCTTCTCTAGTGGGTACCTCTATGTATTGCTGCAAATATTGTGAGCCGATAGGCCTGTTCTTGTACTGTTCTGTTCTATGTTCTATCTATTTCTCAATGCCCACATTTTGTGAGGCGCTGGGTTTATCCTGACCAACTAACTGATTGGATAAGCTTCAAACTGAATTTGTCTTGTCTCAATATGGTTTATTTTCTCAGCATCTACTTCCCCAGTGTTATCCTTTCCTGATCTGCAGAAGGACTAATTGTGCTGTCCATCCTGAAACTTCAACCACCTGTTGGGACATTGCAGGCGCATAATCTCCCCAGGAGTGAGTGAGTTACAGGTGAGTCTGGGGCAGATGGGGCTGCCTCGTCCTACTGACTTGTTGCTTTTGGGGTGAAAATGGAGGGTACATTGGCACGGCTCCTAAAGCTTCTGCCTCACAGCTCCAGCTACCCATGTTCATTCCTGACCGCTGCTGCTATTTGTGCGCTGTTTGCACGCTCTTCCTGGGTTTCCTCCGGGTATTCTGCTTTCCTCCCACATTCCAAAGATTAAGGATGGTTAGGTTACTTGACCATTGGGACATATCCCTACTGTCAATAGATGGTTGAATCTGGTGGAGGTGATGAGAATATGTACCAGGGAGAATTAATGGGGGACAGACACAAAATGCTGGAGTAACTCAGCGGGACAGGAAGCATCGCTGGAGAGAAGGAATGGGTGACATTTTGTGTCAAGACCCTTCTTCAGGCTGATGTCAAGGGAGTGGGGGGTACATAGATAAGGAAATGTATAGATAAGGAAGTGTAAATTGGGAAAACAAGACAAAGGGAATGGTGATCAAGGAAAATGTAGAATAGATCATTGTTAGTTGGGAGAAGGTAACAGAGATAAAATGTAGTAGGAGACAGCAAGACTGGTCTGAGAACTGAGAAGGGGGAGGGGATGGAGAAAGAGAGAAAGCAAGCGTTACTTGAAGTTAGATAAATCAATGTTCATACCGTTGGGGTGTAAGCTGCCCATGCGAAATATGAGGTACTGTTCCTCCAATTTGCGCTGGGCCTCACTCTGACAATGGAGGAGGCCTGGGACAGAAAGGTCAGTGTAGGAATGGGAGGGGGAGTTAAAGTGTTTTAAACTAGCATCTGCAGTTCCTTCCTACAGAATTAATGGGGGAATGGGGTTGCACTGTGAGCTAGCATGGACTCGTGGGCCAAATGGCCTTCCTCTAATTGTAACTATAAAGGAGCTGCAGGCCAAGTGTGAGAACAACACAATAGCCAGCACCCTGCTTCCATTCCCACACTAGACATGTCACAACTTGATTTGAAGTTGAGGCAGGTGTGTGGATTTGAATGTTGCCCTCAAGGCTACCAGCAACTGATTTCCTAGTGGTTCAGGTGGCCTAGGGAACACCCTCAGATTAGACCTCACTGGGGCTGGGCTAATATTTGCTCACATTGTGTCAACGAGCCAGCTGATGAGATGAGCCACTCTGCACATAAACAGCGAGTGCTGTGTGTAGAGAGGAACTGCAGAAGCTGGTTTACACCAAAGATAGACACAAAATGGTGGAGTAACTCAGCGGGTCAGGCAGCACCTCTGGAGAAAAGGAATAGGTGACGTTTCGGGTCGAGACCCTTCTTCAGACTGAGTGCGGGGAGAGGGATATAGAGATATGAAGTGGTACAAAGAACAACAATTTGTGAAAAGATCCTTGGTGCCCTGGCTATCGTTTATCAAACCAAGAGCAGATAATGGGGTTGTTCTTTGCACTTCTTCATACCTCAATTTTAACTCTCTCCTAACTCTCAGTCTGAAGAAGGGTCTCAACCAGAAACGTCGCCCATTCCTTTTCTCCAGAGTGTTGTTGTGTACTGTGGTAGCAGAGATCTATGTCCATCTCTGACCCTGCAGATCCAACATGCAATTCCTCACCAGACCGTACAGGGATATTTTGCACTGACACAAGTGACTCAACTGCACAATCCCGTACATCTCTGGTTGAGGACAGGGTCTGCAGGATCAGAACTCCTTGCTACTGAACGAATGGAAGGAGCCAGGCAGCCAATAGCAACTGTGCTTGCACCTTCACATCCATGCTACATGACTCACCCTGCACTCCTTCCTCAACCTCTCTCTATTTACATCTTTCGGGCCGTGTGTAGCTGTGCTCGGAAGAGGTGGGGATAGTGATGCAGGTGCTTGTTCGGGGACACTGCACGATAGGAGACTGTTCTTCCATTCCTGAGTAAGCAGACAAAAAAAAGTGTCAAATAACTCCTCCCTATTGCACCAACCGCCCTCTCCCGCCCCTCTCCCAGCCCCACCTCCATTTATGTTCTGAAGCTCTTGGGTTTGTCAGCAGATGCTACGGTGGCACCTGTATTTCTGCATTCCCTATACTGTGACACCAAAGGAGTGCCACACTGCCGGAGATACGTCCGTCAGATGGTACGTCAAACTGTGGCTCTACCTGCCCTCACGGATGGACTTCAGTTATTTAACACCACTATTTGTGAAAGGAGCAGTGGGATTTCCTTGGTGTCCTTTATCCTTGAACCTTCCAACCACAGAGAGTGGTGAATCTCTGGAATTCTCTGCCACAGAAGGTAGTTGAGGCCAGTTCATTGGCTATATTTAAGAGGGAGTTAGATGTGGCCCTTGTGGCTAAAGGGAACAGGAGGTATGGAGAGAAGGCACGTACAGGATACTGAGTTGGATGATCATCCATGATCATATTGAATGGCGGTGCAGGCTCGAAGGGCCGAATGGCCTACTCCTGCACCTATTTTCTATGTTTCTATGTAAAAGCAGATAATGGGGCCGTTTATTCCCTGGAAGGTTGTGGGAGCTTTCTATGCGAAATAGCTACTGTGCTTCTTTACTCTCAAAGTGACCATAGACAAAAGTAAGTCTCAATTCTGTTATGTTACGAGTTACAAAAAGTGCTGTGTTCGAAACGAAAAAGACTTTCTTCGTCTTGATGCCATTTTAAAAACTATTACTGTGTGGAAAGGTTTTGAGAAGAGGTTGGCAATTCTGAATCGATCGTGCATCCAAGGTGTTCCCAGTCACACAGTGATCCCTGGGGCTGTTTCTATTATGACAATGTGAATTTGGGTCACCTTCTGTTGCCACAAATGAAACTTTCTTTTCCACATTCCTGATTAACGGCTTCACCTTGAATATGAGAAAGAGTGCTGTCTTAGCTTGACTCATTTTGACTGGCACTTGTTGGTTTTAGCTGTTTACTTGCCTCAGCTTCACACATATCCTCAAATCAAGTCTCATCATTCCCACCCCACCGTGTTCCATCCCTTCAACCCTGCCTATAATATCCCTTCCCTATCCCTGTAACCCCTGTTCACCCTAGGTAAATTTAAAAAAAAACGGTTCTGTCTCTAATATTAATTTTCCAAGTACATATTTATATTGATATGTGATTTTTTTTTCATGATTTACTAATGAGACCTGGTCAGTTTTGAAATTGTGAGAAATAATCAGACACAAAATCAGAGGGATGACCAAACTTTTACCTCCTCCCAACTGACGCATGGGAGGCCTTTACCACAGCTTTTTCCAATCGTACAGTGGCCAATAACACCCACAACAGGACCATCAGAGGAAAGGGTCTTTAGACCCAAAGCATCAGGGAAAACCCATGTGCTAAAGGGGAGAACATGATAACTCCACACAGACAGCACCGGTGGACAGGATCAAACACTGGATCTGTGAAGGAGCAACACTACCTACTGTGCCTCCATGCTTGAAAGTGCACACCACCAGACCCAGGAACAGCTTCTTCTCCTCAGTTATCTGCATTCTGAAATGTCCTTCCATAAGCTAGGATACAGTCCTATTCACCTCTACCCCATTGCAGGCATTGGACTTTGTCTATGTAACTGGTGTACTACAATGCTATATTCTACACTCTGTATCTTCCACTTTGTAGTTGTACTTGAGTTCAGCTAGATTGTATTTATGTATAGTATCATCTGATTTGTTTTGCATGCATGCCAAACAACGCTTTTCAATGTACCTCAGTACACAAGTCAATATAAACCTAAACTTAAACTTTGCCTATGTGTAGAATCTCTTGAAATTAGTGAATTAATCTCCCTTATATTTTTGTGAGCAACTCCAGAAAAATACCACAAAGGCATTAAAACACTTTGTAGGTCGTACTGATTTTCGAATTTTGTTTAGATAGCAGAGAATGTTGGAGAAAAGGCAAAAGGCAGTTTCACTGAGCAGGGGTGGTCATAGGCCTAGACATTATGTAATTAAAACCTCCAGCAATCTCTCCAGCCAGACTCTGCAACCCTCATCAGGCTTTGGATAAAATAAAGAAAGATAAACTGTTCCATCTGCCAGCAAGGTCAGTATCAGTTGGACACAATTGGCAGAAGAATGTAAAAGAAAATAGTTTTTGTAGTTTGGAATGAATTGCCTCAAAGGGAATAGGAAATTTAAATAAGAGAAAAAAAAACCCTGAGTTACAGGGATCAACTCAGGGCAGTGCACACTTTTTACAGACTACAACAGAACTTGATGATGTATCTTCGAATCATAGATTTAAATAGTACGTAAACGGGCCCTTCAGCCCAATTTGGCCATTCCGACCAAGTTAATTTACTTGATCTAATCCCATTTGCCTGCGTTGGCTCATATCCCACTGTATTTCCTATCCATGTATCTGTCCAAATGTATTTGAAATACTGTAACTGTATCTGCCTTGACAACTTCCTCTTGTAACTCACTGACTGCCTTTCGCAGCTGTGCTGATGCACCCTGTATTTTTGTGAGAGTCATTGGGTGCATCAAGGTTTTTTCTCCTGGGTCACTGAGGTGTTGGAAGACTTTTCCAGTCTTGCAGTGCTGATAAAATTGTAAGTCATTGTAAGTCATACCTTCAAAGACAGTGTAGATTGATGACCATGAGTGTTGTTTGTTGGTCACAGAGTGTGTCACGTGAGAGAAGGATGCTACGGCCACTGAGTTTGATCCACATGACTACCTTTCCTTTTTCCCTGACCCATTATGTGCAAGAATGTTTACATAAAGTGTGGTTGACCTGCTCCATTTCCGTGGGTTATGTTCAAGCAGGGAAGAAGGTCTGAAGGTCTATTATCTATAAGGAGAAAACTCAACCCGAGTCTCACACCTACTGCTCTAATCTCCAATCCTTTGTCGCAATCATCTGCCTATCAACCCCCCCCCCCCCTCACCTGTGTCCATCTATTACCTTACATGCTTTGTCCTGCCTCTCTTCGCTTTCAGCTTTCTAAACCCCCCCCCCCCATAATCAGTGTGAAGAAGGGTCACCTATCCACGTCCTCTAGAGATGCTGCTTGACCCGCTGAGTTACTCCAGCACTTTGTGCCCTTTTGGGCACAACTCGATGTCAGAGCTATTTTTGGCCCATACTTTGCATCAGTAGCTGGCCCTGCATCATTACACGATATTACAGCAATCTTACATTTGAAACACTTTCAAAATATCAGTGGTATCAACATTTCAATGGTTAGTTACAGCCTGGATGCAAGCTGCTCTGATGTTACAATTTAAGCCTCCTGTCTTACATATGCTCCTGAGTGTGAGCATATTTTGTAAGTGCCCTGGGCATCTTTGTTGAAAGGGTATGCCCATGCTGAACAAATTTAGCTAATACTTTAACCTACGGCACCACAATAATCCCAATTTGTGTCAGGAATCAGATATAAGAAAAGATACAAAGTACTGGAGTAACTAAGTGGGTCAGGCAGCAACCCTGAAGAACATGGATAGGTGACATTTTGGTTCCTATCCATGTTCTCCAGGGATGCTGCCTGACCCGTTGAGTTACTCCAGCATTTTGTGTCTTTCCTTGGTAAACCAGCTTCTGCAGTTCCTTGTTTCGACAGGAATCAGATATTTGTACCTTGCCTTCCAAAGGTTAACTGAAAAAACAACCAGTAAGATGAGGTTCAACAAGAAACAGTAAATAACTTTTCTCTGCAAAATGTGAACACAAAAATCAGCAATAATGTCAAGCCAGTAATGTACAAATTCTCATCCAAATCACCTTGTTTCCCCATCTGATTTTGCTTGGAATCTGGTGACAATTTACTCTTGCAAGTTCTCTTTGACTGTTGATACTCCTGAGTCTATCTTATCTTAATTAATAACTGTTTGTGTGGCTGTGTCAACCACATGGCCAGACAAATAATACCAGAGACCTCCCAACACAGCCGGTGTAAAGAGAATACCAGAGAGTTCCCATCACAATGGCTGTGACGGAAATCGGTGCAACAGGCTGAACATTTGCTGATTATGAATACAAACATATATCTTCCAACCAAACAAGTAGCAGTGTGTGAACGTGCACCTCAGTCCTTGTGTTGGGGCAGATCAGGTTCACTGTGATGTCTTCTCCTGCCTTAGCTGAATATTACTGTACTGGACTCACATTGAGAACTTGGGAATATTTTATGAAAGTGGCCATTGATGAGTGTAATGGGGGAAAAAACAGATTAGTTTAAAGCATCAATGTTAGGTGCTTTTTTGAAAAACGATCAATATAATGGTGGCGGAGAATTGAAGGAGATTTGAAAACAAGATCTAACTAGTGGAGAGAAGGGTGCATGAAACAGGAACAAATAAATTAGTATGTGCAGGAAGGAACTGCAGATGTGTGTTTAAAACAAAGATAGACACAAAATGCTGGAGTAATGCAGCGGGGCAGACAAATAAAGTAGTGGTGTTTTATGACAGAGAGGGTACAGAAATTAAGAGATCAGGATGGATAATGGGGAGAGTTGAGGTGTGCTAAGAGGGTGTGAACAGTAGATTGCTGGAGTCTTCAGTTGACCTGATATCAAGGACACAATGGTGAACCAGCAGTGTGATTTGGGACAGCTGATAGAGAAGGGGAGAGAGAGGGGGATTATGAGTTGGAAGCCCACATGGCAACTGGGGGACTTAAATTCAAGTAATATTTTTATTTAATCTAGAATTTAAAACTAAAAGCTACTCTCGGGAGCAGTAAAGTCCAGGATTGTTGTAAAATCCCATCTGATTTACCAGTGTCCTTCAGGGAAGGAAGCAACGCACTTGACTCTGAACCCCCTCAGCTCAGGGGCATTTACTTATGGAGAATAAATGCTGACTTGGCCAGTAATGCTCTTTACTCTCCCTTGAGGTCCATTTTATGAAGTAATAAATATCTTTTTTAAATAATATGTTTTGGTACAGGGTGATAGTGCTATTATAGTTGAAGCTTTCTGTCCCTTGTTCCTGGTATGAAATCTGACCCGCTAGGAGTGTTTACCATGATATTACGCACAACATTTAATTAGGAAAATCCTGAGAAAAAGTACATTTGATTCTCCACGGTAGACAAAAATGCTGGAGAATCTCAGCTGGTGAGGCAGCATCTATGGAGTGAAGGAATAGGTGACGTTTCGGGTCGAGACCCTTCTTCAGTTTGAATCTCTATGAGCACGTCTGATGCAGGCAGAGAGTTGCAGTAGTCGGACCATTTCCACTAGTACAGCAGGTTTAAAGTTCTCTTTTTATAAAACGGCCACCTGACAAGAATAGGAAGAACTTTCCTTCATTGGTTAGAGAGAGCTAATGAGAAGGGGTTGGGGGTCATTAATTTAAAACAGACATCCGGAGAAGGAGGAGGGAAGAGGAAAAAGTTCTTCACATGCAGGCCTGGATAGACTCGGCTTGTACTCGCAAGAATTTAGAAGATTGAGGGGGGATCTTATAGAAACTTACAAAATTCTTAAGGGGTTGGACAGGCTAGATGCAGGAAGATTGGTCCCGATGTTGGGGAAGTCCAGAACACGGGGTCACAGTTTAAGGATAAGGAGGAAGTCTTTTAGGACCAAGATGAGAAAAACATTTTTCTCACAGAGGGTGGTGAATCTGTGGAATTCTCTGCTACAGAAGGTAGTTGAGGCCAGTTCATTGGCTATATTTAAGAGGGAGTTAGATGTGGCCCTTGTGGCTAAATGGATCAGGGGGTATGGAGAGAAGGCAGGTACAGGATACTGAGTTGGATGATCAGCCATGATCATATTGAATGGCGGTGCAGGCTCGAAGGGCTGAATGGCCTACTCCTGCACCTATTTTCTATGTTTCTATGTTTTGCCCCATGGGATGGTCACAACAGTGATCCTTAACCAGACAAGTGACAGGTTGTCCACTGCATTCCAGAGACAACTCACACCATGGTCAGTGGATACTGAGCAATGTCTGCTTCAGGGATGGTGAGACCAGCATGGTGTAAGCTGCTAGACAGCTGCAGGAACCATGAACCAGGAGATGCGCTTCCTACAGCATTGGTCCGAGTGGACTATACTGCTACAATTGTTTAAATATTTACTTTTGGGATGTGGGCATCAGCTGCATCCAGTGGGCCAGGAGCCACATGCCAGCCAGGTAAGATCCCATCCCTGAAGATGAGTGAATCAATTTGAGTGCCAATTGCCCAGTTTAACACAATGGAGCTACGGATCCCAGTATCTTGTCTTCTGCATCTCTGTACTGTCCCCACAACAGAGGCATGCATGACTGAGTGAGAGGAATGATTATACATTAAAACACAGGGCTCTCTCAGTGCAAGGCTGGAGCTCCTTACCTCGCGTTGCTGGCGGTAGTTTTCTTCCTTTTAAACATGTCGAGCAGGCTGTTGGACCTGCAAGCCACCTTCCCGTCACCCACATGCATGCGCACCACGTCCGAGGTGGTGAACGCACTGCGGACATTGCGCTCAGGCTTGGCGATGATGATGTAGATCTTTGGCGTGAACATGCAGCCCAGGGCCACCGTCACGCTTAGACTGACCGAGAAGCTGGTGGTGATGATCTTATAGTTGCTGCCAAAGTAGATGGGGATGAAAGCCAGCCATATGATACAGGTTGTGTACATGGTGAAGGCTATGTACTTGGCTTCATTGAAGTTGGCGGGGACGTTCCTCGTCTTGAAGGCGTAGTAGGTGCAGCTCATGATGAGCAGCCCGTTGTACCCGAGGGGAGCCACCATGCCCAGGTTGCTCGTGTTGCATATGAGGAAGACCTCGTTGATGCTGGGGTAGAAAAGGACAGGGTTAGGGGGCTCCAGAATCAGCAGCGTGACCACAATGGTCAGCTGAACGCTGATCAGTACGGAAGCAATAATCAGCTGGGCCCAGGCGCTCATGAACCTGGGCTTCTTCGTGCAGATCTTCTTCTTACTTCCGGCCAGGATCCTGGCGATGCGGTTGGTTTTGGTCACCAAGGCGGAGTAACACATGGCGGCAGAGAGTCCCACCAGGACCCTCTGGAAATAGCAGGAAGCCAGAGTCGGCATGGCCAACAGTGTGAACGGGCAGATGTAGCCCAGGAAGATGCCGGCCAGGATGATGTAGCAGAGCTCCCGGCTGGAGGACTTAACCACCGGTGTGTCCCTGTATAGCATGAAGATGAGAGTGACAAACATGGTGGCAAGGATCCCTAGGCAGGAGAAGATCACGGCGATAGCAGACTCCACATCGCTCCAGTGCAGATGATTCACATCAAGCCTTTGACAAGCTGCGCAACAATAGAAAGAAATAAAAGGTCAAAATAATATTTTAAAACTATTTAATATTTAAAATCGGATCTTACAGTTGCGAACCATTTTCCTTTCCCTATTCGGAAAACAGACCTTTCTGTTCTGGACCTCTTCCATTATCACATTCTAACTCGAGGAACAGCCCTTATATTCCACTTGGATAGCTTATAACCCAATAGTATGATCATTGAATTCTCCATTTTTAGGTAAACTAACAACCTCCCCTCTTTCTCTTCCTCCTCCCCCCCCCACCCCCCACCCACACACAATGTGCCCCTCCCGAGACTCGCACATATTTCTCCTCTCCCCTCCAACTACATTCCTTCCATGGCTTCACAATTCACGACTCTTCAATCCTTTTGTCTCACACATTTATTTTCTCTCTGGTCTTTGTCCAACCATTTGCCTATCAAAACTCCCCCTTGCCTGTGTACACCTGTTACCTGCCATGCTTTCCTCTCCTCTCTTCCAGCATTCTTCCCCCTCTCCATTGCAGAAAGTTGTGAATGCAACCCAGACCATCACGCAAACCAACCTTCCTTCCACTTACTCCATCTACACTTCATGCTGCCACAGAAAGGCCACCAGCATAATCAAGTATGGATCTCACCCTGGTCTCTCCCTCTTCTCTTCTCCACTCCCCCAACAGGCAAGAGGTACAGAAGTTTGACAATACATACGTCCAGATTCAGGGATTGTTTCTTCCCAGCTGTTATAGGGCAACCAAACCATCCTATCACCATCCAGAGAGTAGTCCTAACCTACAATCTTTGGAGACCATCAAACTATCTTTAATTGGATTTTATTGGGCTTTATCTTGCACTAAACGTTATTCCATTTACCCTGTATCTGTACACTGTGGATGGCTTGATTCTAATCATGTATAGTCTTTTTGGTGACTGTGTGGCATGCAACAAAAAATGTTATCGCTGCACGCTGGTACACATGACAAGAATATACTAAACAAACCACATAACAAACAACTATAATCTGTCGGAAGGAGGATCCCAACCCAAAACATCACCCATCCATGTTCTCCAGAGACACTGCCTGACCTGTTGAGTTACACCAACACTCTGCGTCTTTATTTTAAAAATTGCTTATCTCTTTAAGTGATTTGCTGCCAAATTTTAGTTGAAATGTTCCTGTTAAGAATTTTGGTGCTAAAATGTAAGCTGTTTTAATTTTACTTTTTGTGCACATTTTCAACACCTTATAGCATCTCAGGTTGAGGTCTTTTATTCTTGTTGAATGGCTGGGAAAACGGGCCCATTTTTAAAACATCTAAAGGCCCATCAATCTAGAAGAACATGAAGACTCTCAGAGTGAATCTGGGCAATGAAGCCAACAGCTGCTCTCATGGACTACTCATCTATAATAAGATGCCTGGCATGAAGGATTATCAAACTCCATGATCCTGTTTATGGATCACTGGATGACAAGTGAGAAAATCCTGATTTGCCAACCACATTCAAACGCATAGTGATCAAAACACAAAGTGTTGGAGGAGTTCAGTGGGTCAAGCAGCATCTGTGGAGGGATATGGACCGACGACTTTATTCGAAAGTTGAGAAAAGATCTTCTCATTGCCCTAGCTATTACTAATGGGACATGGGACCTTCCACAGCCCCCTGAGATGTCCCATTGCAGGGGTGCTGCCCATATCTCAGGCCAGTTCCCTGAAAATGTTGTTACCTGTGAGGTCATGGTTCGGCCACCAGCCCAGATCACAGGCTCTGCACGTGAACTCATCCTGCATGTATTCATTCTCCTTGCATGTTGTGCATATCCAGCAGCAACTCACCTCCCCCTTCCGGATAACCTGCCCAAGGCAGAAAGAAAGAGAGAGAACACCTTGGTAGAACATGAGGAAATGTTGGGAGTCACCTAGCAGTACATGGAGAGAGGAGAGAGAGTGACCACTGACAGAGTGAAATTACTTTTTTACTCCAGGTTCCCATTGAATAAAAGGGAAACAAAATCCAATTGGAAGCAGTAGCTGATCCCAGCAAGTTGGCCAACCATCAGAGTGGCTTGTGGCCCAACGTTGGTTGAACTCACCTTAATCTGTCCTATGGTGCATGGTTCACTACAGACAGAACGCACCATCTTGGTCATGTTCATCTGAAGCTTGTTGTCGTTTAGGTCCAGCAACCCTTCGTGCCAAGTCCCTATGTTCACGTAGCCGTACAGACCATTCTCTGTAATTTGAAGATTCATAATATCATACCTGGCAATTTAAAGAAGAAGTTTAACTGGGACCGGTACTCTCTGGTGTGGATTTCTGTAGTGACCCCATTGTGGGGAAGGACTTCACTCAATGAGAGTGCGGGTCCTGAAGATAGGCAGAGACCATGTCTCTAACTCACACTCTCTTTCAGGAAGACTTCCCGCTGGGTGCACAAGGTTGTTGAATAGAATAAACGTGCACAGTAACGCTCCTGTAATCTGGTGCCCATGGGACTTCAAATCTCCAGACTATTGGAAATTACTCCAATTAAAGGCCAAACATTTTCACTTTTTGCTCAATGGTATAATAAATTTCCCAGCGAACTTCTAGACCCCAACACTGACTCTTGTAGTTCCATGCATGTTTGTCCACAAGCACTGGCAGCTTTATCGTCATACGCTTCTACCAGACCATGATTAACTCTGCAAGAGTTCGCTGGAGACCACTCGCAGAACAGTACCGCAGCTCATCCATGGAGTTGTTCTCATCAACTGCTACTGTGTGTCACCACCCATTAATGAGTGATCTGCCCCTGCATCAATCACCAACATCACTGGAAGACCAGTTCCCTTCGCCGTGACCATGTGTTCGCCAGTGCTTGGGTTTGTGCCGCTGTCAGTGAGCGTAACATCAATTCCTGGTGTGTCTAATGAGCTTTCAGCACCCTGATAGTGGAGGACCCCTCTGTGGCCGCTTTCCACTGACCATTCTGGCCTTTCTTGCCTTTTAAGGTCAATGGGACCCAAGGATCTCCCATGAAAGGGACCTCACAGATCACCAAAGGAACATTTCCACATGTTCCGTCTCCAAGACAACGGGAAAATCTGCTTGTTTTCCTTGAGCTCCCAAGTGATCCAATACCTCTCCTGCTTGCAATTATCACAGGTCTACTCATGGAAGCTCATGCTCTATTTTCCTCCTATCTTCCTACTCCCTCGAGGCAACATCCAAGAATGGGATAATATGGTTTTTTGTTGTTGTTGTACACAGAGACAATTTGAGGTGGAGCTTTTAGCAGGTTTAACTATCAACTGAACTGCAGTGCCCGATGAGCAATGTATTCAGGTCAAATCGTGTGGCACATATAGCATTTAAAGATAATGTTACACTTACACATTTTACATACACACCTCTTTAATAGAACCTCAATTGAATTGGGTTTTTAGTGGATGAATAGGTTAAGATGGAACTTAAGTGATATCAAAGCAAAATTGCGTGTTACTTAGATACTGAGAGTCTGAACAAGCTACATGTAGGGAAAAGAAACAAAACATAAAATGCCGAACCCACTCAGTATCTCAGCTGCAGGGAGAAGAACCTGGCACAGGATCTGGTTTGTCTCTTCCCCCACCTCCCCAAACCCAGCTCAATGACTGCCGAACTCATCCATGCCTTTGTTGGAACCAGATTCAACTAGTCCATTGTTTATTTAGGCAGCTTTTGTCCTTGAATACTCATTAACCTTCACTCACCTTGAGCCCCATGCGCACATCACATCTGTGTCTGGTGACCAATGTTGGATTGTCATCTGGTACTGCCTCATTTTAAATTTCAAATTCAGTTTCCTCTGCTCCGAACCCCTCCAAGAATGTTCTGTTCCTTGACCTCTAGTCTTTTATGCACCCTCATTTTATAACCATATCACAGGAGACTGTGCCATCAGTATCTGCCCAACCCCTTAGAACAACTATTTATTTCTCGATAATGCTCCACCTGGCTTCGTCAGACTCTTTAAAGCCTCTCTCTTTGATCAAGTGTTTAGCTTTTGGTCAATGGTCCTTATGTTTCCGAGTGCAGCTCAGTGTAAACTTGGTGTCGATCAGCATCCCTGGGTTGTATATAAATGCAAATCATCATTGTGTGTTTCCAGCAATATTCTGTTTCTGCTTGCTATTTCACAAAGACACAATGTATGTGTGAGAGAAACTCTTTTCTGGGTGATAATTGGATCAGAGATGTGAGAGGATACCAGATAAAATGTGTGGCTACATCTGGAATGAAACCGAACTGATAATTAGTGCAGATATTCAGTTCCCATAAAGAAAAAGAAAAAATAAAGGAACAAAGCTCCAAAAAACTCGAGGTATTTTTTTTGCTCATGAATTAATGCAGCCATGTCTCTCCATCGTCTCAAATATTTACCATGAAACAAAAGTGAAGGCGTGTTTCATCTCCCAGAATGGGTGCTGCTTGACCCTTTGAAGGTCAGGTCTGACTGTTCAATATTCCTGAATAGGAACGAACTACAGATGCTGGTTTACACAGATGATAGACTCAAAATGCTGGAGTAACTCAGCGGGTCACGCAACATCTCTGGAGAAAAAGAATAGGTAGCGTTTCGGGTCGATATCCTTTTAAAGTCTCTATCTTTGATCAAGTGTTTAGCTTTAGGTCACTGCTCACCCATTCTCCCTCTGAACAAGGGTCCTGACCCGAAACGTCATCCATTCCTTTTCCACAGAGATGCTACCTGATCCGCTGAGTTACTGCAACATTTTGTGTCTATGCTCAATAGTCTAAGTACATGTTGGTGCATGGCTTGGAGCAGTGGTAAATGAGCAAAGGTGCGATGGAGCACATGGTGGTGGGCAATGTGTCTTGTTTAGTTTAGTGGAGAGAAACAGTACAGTGCAGAAACAGGCCCTTCAGCCCACCGAGTCCATGCCGACCGGTGATTACCGTACACTAACACTATCCTACACATACAATAAGGACAATTTACAATTTTACCGAAGCCAATTAACCTACAAATCTGTACGTCTTTGGATTGTGGGATGAAACCGGAGCACCCAGAGAAAACCCACGCAGGTCACGGGGAGAACGTACAAACTCCGTACAGACAGCACCAGTAATCGGGATCAAACCCGGGTCTCCGGTGCTGCATTCGCTGTAGGCAGCAACTCTACCGCTGTGCCACCGTGTCTGCCACCATGACTTGTGTTTGGGTGTGTGAAAGGGCAACAGAAATCCATGGATATAATTCTTTTTTTCTCTTCTCTACATTTGGCACATTCAATGCAGCATTGGAAGTGCATATTTCACTGTATTGCGACCTTGAGCTTCACTAAGGCATTGTTTAATGAACAAACGTGAGTGTTGTTGACGCATTGTTAGAGAATGTATTGAATTCATGGCACAATGTACGCAGAGAAAGCCTTGTAACAATTGTGTTTACTGTCAATATGTTTTGAGTAAAGTATATATTTGAAATAAGATAAGCCAATGATCAGTGATGTTGCCCTGGATACATGGTGAAATCACTGCAATGAACAGCCAGCAACAATGTTGAGTACTGCCGACAGTGAATCAGACAGAAGATAGACACAAACTGTTGGAGTAACTCAGCGGGGCAGACAGCATCTCTGGAAATGTTTCGGGTTGAGACCCTTCTTCAGACTGAGTCAGGGAAGAGGGAAACTAGAGATACGGAAGGATAAAAATAGAATGTAAGATGCAAAAAGGGCAGATTGAAGCAGATGATGGTCAAAGTCAGACAGAGATGGTTTAATTATGCAATGAGTAAATCGCGTGCTCAATTCTTGAGTTTCATAGATATCAAGTTCTTTATTCCTCCCAACTCATGCAGGACATACTGTAGAACTGTACAGCACAGGAACAGGCCCTTAGGCCCACAGTGTGTTTGCTGAACGTACTGCCAGATTAAAATAATCTCTTTTGCCTGTCTGTCATCCATTTCCCTCCATTCCCTACATATCCATATGTTTCTCTAAAGCCCTGAAATTGCCACCATCGTATATGCCTCCACAAACACCCCTAGCAGGGCATTCCATGAACCCACAACTCTCTGTGTAAAAGACTTGACCCACGCATGTAGTAGCGAACTGGGTCTAAAAATATTGGTTGTCAGGAGACAAAGGGGGCCCACTTCATCAGGGGCCCACTTGATATAGGGGGCCCACTTCATCAGGGGCCCACTTGCCATCGGGCAAGCTGACACCCTGGCCAGTCCGCCACTGCACGCATGTCCTTTAGACCTTGCCCGTCTCACCTTAAAGCTATCCCTCCTCGTCTTTGACATATCCGCCCTGGGTAAAAGATTCTTACTGCCTGTCCTATCTATGCCTCTCATAATTTTATATACTTCTATCAAGTCTCCCCCCCAGCCTCCAATGTTCCAGAGAAAGCAATCTAAGTTTATCCAAGCTCTCCCTATAGCTAATACCCTTCAGGCAGCCTCCAATAGTTTTTAATTATTTGTGCACGGGATCCCAAACTAACACTTTATTAAGTTATGATTATATGATTCAGTATGGAGAAGCAGTAATTTGGGTGGAAGATGGGAGATTGGTCAGGGCGTGACTAAATTAGTTTAATCTGAAGGGATCTTTAAGCATGGATGGTTCTCCAGTAGCAGATGGGCAGAAGGAGTGACACACATAGATAATGATACAGAGGTTAAAGCAGGCGTAATGATGATAGAGCAAAAATGAGATCATGAGCTTAGCTCTTTCAGATAAGTGAGATTGTAGCCATTCTGGGCCAGCCTGACACAGCAGGCATGGAGGGAAATGAACTGGGGGCGGGGTTTGAGTTCAGTTTATTAATTTTATTTTA
The DNA here is from genome assembly GCF_010909765.2 of Amblyraja radiata. Classification (NCBI taxonomy): domain Eukaryota; kingdom Metazoa; phylum Chordata; class Chondrichthyes; order Rajiformes; family Rajidae; genus Amblyraja; species Amblyraja radiata. The sequence goes on along the minus strand of NC_045963.1, from coordinate 65,859,817 downwards.
GAGACACCGTGTGTAAACTGGCCCCATGTCTCACTGCATCTGCGCTGACCAAACAATCACCCATACTCTAGTTCTAACCTACATACCACGGGCAATTTACAGACACCAATTAACCTACAAATTTGCACATCTTTGGAATGTGGGCGGAATCCAGTGCACCCGGATAAAACCCATGCGGTCGCAGGGAGAATGTGCAAAGAGAACGTGCATAATCTTTTAGGTGTAGGGTTTAGGTTTATTATTGTCACATGTACCGAGGGACGGTAAAATATTTGTTTTGCATTCTATCCAATCGGATCAGATACTATACATAAATATAATCAAGTCAAACTCAAGTACAAAATGTAGAGCAAAGGGGAAGATACAGAGTGCAGAATATTATTCTGAGCACTATAGTGCACCTGTTCCACAATGTCCAATGTCCGCAATGGGGTAGAGGTGAAAGCAACGCACCCTAGCTTATGGACGGACCATTCAAAAGTCTGATAACAGAAAGAAGAAGTTGTTCCTGAATCTGGCGGTGTGCGTTTTCTAGCTTCTGTATCTTCTGCCAGACAGGAACGGGGAGAAGAAGGAATCACAGGGTTGGGATTATGTTGTTTAAGAAGGAACTGCATATGCTGGAAAATCGAAGGTACACAAAAAAGCTGGAGAAACTCAGCCGGTGCAGCAGCATGTATGGAGTGAAGGAAATAGGCAACGTTTCGGGCCGAAACTTTGCCTATTTCCTTCGCTCCATAGATGCTGCTGCATCCGCTGAGTTTCTCCAGCTTTTTTGTGTTCTTTGATTATGTTGGCTGCTTTTTCTGAGGCATTGTGTAGTGTAGATGGAGTCAAAGGATCAAAGTCAAAATGTTTACCTTGGGAACATCATGATGAGTCCAAGTTCAGGTGAATGCACAATGTACAGTGATTAGGAGTGACAGCTCAGAGTTAAAAAAAGTAACACAAGTTAAAAGAGGATGAAAAACAGTAAAAAAGGAAGTAACCATTAGCTATGAGGCCAGCAGTGAATCTAAATTTGGCTGATGACATTTCTAAATACTCCATTAAAATCAACAATGGACACTACATGGAGGGTATGATTTCAAAATTAATATTTGCATGAATATGTACATTTTATTGTGTGTTTTTTTGGTTACACAGTAAGGTGAAAAGCCAAGAATGCAAAAGTATTGATCATTGTGCACTGTACCTCTTGAGATTATAAATATTATTAAATTAATCTGTTTACCTGCTTGTGTGATTTTGTGCAATGTCTGTGACTGGAAGTAGGTATGTTGCAAAGCCTACCTGAAGGGTCGCTGAAAATCTGTCCCAGCCTGTGTGCGCGATTTTGGCGCCGTTTAGAGGGGGCGGGTTTAAAACGCGATTTTCTCTAGGCTGTTCAAATCGAGGATGTTCAGCCTAGTTAATTATTAACGAAAAATCGCTGAAAGACCCAGTCGCAAAAGCTATTATTAGTTTTAAAGGCCTCGTAAAATAGTTATAGTAGTTTAAAAATCAACCTCTAAACCCGCGAACACCAGCAACCGCAGGGTCTCATAAAGCAGTCAACTGAAGGAAGGCTGTATATTTTTACATTAAAAAGGGCTTCTAAAGATCCCTTTATACAAAGTTTAATATTGCGAGTAGCTCATTTTGGGCCCATTATATCCCGCAGTATATTTCTGGGCATTTGGGGCACAAATCTACCGCAATGTGAACGTTCTAAACCAGCGCGTTCCACAGGGACCCACTGGAAAGCTGATTTAAATGGGCATTTATTTACAGCAATTAAACACTAAATTCCTTCCATTTGGTCTATAAATTAATGTAAATGAGATTTAAAAATCATGTTTTATTGTGAATTATTTGTGAATATTATTTGGACATTTAGGCTATTTAAAAATGTTAATCATTTATTAAGAAATGGATAGATGTTTAGATCTAGTAATTGAAGTCTGAAATTAGCTACAATTAGGTAACTAACTAATTATATGCTTTAATTTCAGGTCATCCAAGTAAGATTATTTTATATTTGTTTCAGAATGCTTCAATCTATGATAACTGAAAATTTCATTCAGTTCTCTTAATTTATGGGCTTTTGACTGTTCACGATCACAGCTTTTTTGTTATGTCCATAGAAAATCAATAGGGAACAAGATGCTCATTTCCCAGTATGAAAATGGCCATAACTTTTTAAATACTTGAGATATGAAAGTGAATTAGGTGTCAAATTAAACTTATGTTTATGCTTTATCTGATGGGATAAATTGCAGACTTGATTTTTAAAATCTCAAAATTTTGTAACATTGCTACTGGAAGGCAATTTCTATCAGATGATGATGATGACATGATTGAGATACCCCCCCCCCCCCAAATGTTAAACACTCCAGCTGATATATTGGATATAACATCCAGCCACAACTAATAAATCCTACGTAAACCACCACGAGCAACATATTTGAAATAAACTATGCTCCAAGATACTGTACTTTCCAAATAAATATTGAAAAGTAAATATTTCCAACCTTACAGTCATGAATAATATATTAGGCGGAAAAATCACACATGTATCCCAAAACGATCACCCGTAAAAATCCATTTCAATTAAAGGTACCAAATAGTACATTTTAAAAAACGTCCAAATTTGGCGCATATAAAACTTCCAAGTAAAGTGATCGCTTTGAAATGGTGAAAGGGAAGAGGAGGTGTGAAGTGGTAGAAATTGTGAAGCTGAGCTGTCCTGCGTTCGGTGTTGATAATGAGGTCACTTCTGCTCTGGAGAAATTTAATGCAGATTCAGTGATCACTTTGCAGATTGCCTGCATTCACTCCACAAGACTTCCGCTGCCTGCCACTTTAATTTCCCATCCCATTTTCACTCTGATCTCTGACTGTGGCCTCCTGCACTGTTGCAACGAGGTCCAATGCAAGCTTGAGGAACATCACACTTCATCTTCCATCTGGGCACATTGCGGTCTTCTGGACACCATATTGAATTCTCCAGCTTCAGGTATTTCACTCTTTCTGTCTTTATCAGAACAGGTTATTTCTGGCACCCATCCATCTTTGATTGTGGTTCAGTGTTATTTACTTCATTGCTGTAATCTGGCTTGTTGGGCATGCCCCACAGCCCTGCTATCAGCAACAAATAACAAAGACCATAGAGCATAATCCAAATCATTTCCCTCTTTCCCATTTTTGATGAAGAGTCCAGACTTGAAATGTCAATTGTTTCTCTTTCTGTAGATACCACCTGGCCGACTGAGCATTTTCAGTATTTTCTCTCTTTATCTCAGTTTTACAGCATCTGAAGATTTTTGGGAAGTGTTGTTGAGGAAGGATATTGTCAATACCTCTAGATTCAGGGACAGTTTCTTCCCAGCTGTTATCAAGCAACCTAACCATTTTATCATCAAATAGAGAGCGGTCCTGAGCTACTATCTACCTCATTGGAGACCCTTGGAATATCTCTAATGGGGCCTTACTGGACTTTATCTTGCACTAAACACCATTCCCTTTCTCATGTATCTGTACACTGCGGATAGCTCGATTGTAATCATGCACTGTCTTCCCGCTGACTGGTTAGCATGGAACAAAAGCGTTTCGCAGTACATAGAAACATAGAAAATAGGTGCATGAGTAGGCCATTCAATATGATCATGGCTGATCATCCAACTCAGTATCCTGTACCTGCCTTCTCTCCTAACCCCCTGATCCCTTTAGCCACAAGGGCCACATCTAACTCCCTCTTAAATATAGCCAATGAACTGGCCTCAACTACCTTCTGTGGCAGAGAATTCCAGAGATTCACCACTCTCTGTGTGAAAAATGTTTTCCTCATCTCGGTCCTAAAAGATTTCCCCCTTATCCTTAAACTGTGACCCCTTGTTCTGGACTTCCCCAACATCGGGAACAATCTTCCTGCATCTAGCCTGTCCAACCCCTTAAGAATTTTGTAAGTTTCTATAAGATCCCCCCTCAATCTTCTAAATTCTAGCGAGTACAAACCGAGTCAATCCAGTCTTTCTTCATATGAAAGTCCTGACATCCCAGGAATCAGTCCGGTGAACCTTCTCGGTGACAATAAATGAAGCTAAACTAAACTAGGGCATGGCATATATACTAATTGAGCACTTTTCATCTTTATCAAAGGATAGGTGCTGCCAAAGTCATTGTGGCTGAGATTTTGGACAGGCTGAAACATTATAGAAGGGAGGTTTCAGAAAAGTTGGCAATACTTATTGTAAATTGATAACTAGGTTCAAATTTGCTGCACCTCAGCTTCTCAAAGCAACTCCAGCAACCCATGTTTCATCCTGGCCGTGTGTGTGGAGACTGCAGTGACCACGTGGGTTTTCACCTGGATGACTTGGTTTTCTCTGACGATCACAAAAATGTGCCAGTTGTTGGTAAATTAGCTGGTGTAAATTATCCCTGGTGGAGGTGGATGACAGGAGAATTGGGGCAAGGAGTAGTTGCTAGTCATCAAGATAAAATAGGTCACAGGTAAATACATGAGGAAATGGAAATGTGGAACTGACGGTATTTCTCTGAGAGCTGGCTTGGATATAAATAAATGAATAGCTTCCTTCTATGTTGTACAAAAGTATGAAAACATGGGAAGTATGAGATTACTGAGGGCAGTAAGTATCAAATGGTTATAGACATTACAGATGAAATTTAATGTAGAGGTGCAAAAATTATAAAGTTGGTAGTTTGAGTGGAGATAATGAGGAGCCTGGAGGATGCAAGACAGAGTAACAGGAGCAGAAAGGCCAGGATTGCCTGTTCTCAAATCATTGAAGATGGCAAGGCAGGTTGAGAAAGGAATTGTGTTCTTGGAGCGGCGTAAATTGAGACAGACACAAAATGCTGGAGTAACTTAGGCAGCATTTCTGAATAGAAGGAATGGGTGACGTTTCGGGCCGAGACCCTTCTTCGGACTGATAGTCGGGGAGAGGGAGACATTGAGATAAGGAAGTGTAAGGTGTGTGAACGAGACTTCAAAGGGGATGAGGATCAAGGAAATGGTAGAATAGATCATTGTTAGCTGGGAGAAGTTGACAAGAAGCATACAAAGATAAAATTTAAGCAAGGGGACAGTCAGACTGGTCATAGAATAAGGAAAGGGGGGGATGGAGAGGGAAAGCAAGGGTTACTTGAAGTTAGAGAAGTTAATATCCATACCGCTGGGGTGTAAACTGCCCAAGTGAAATATGAGGTGCTGGCCCTCCAATGGTAAATTGAGAAGGTGATTTGAAAGTAGTCATCAAAATCATGTACAGTCAACAAAGCGTAAATAGATAAACTGTTCCCGATGATGCAAATGTTAACAATCAAGCACATAGATTTGAAGTGAATGTCAAAAGAACTGGGAGGGACATGAGAAAAGTATTTTTCACAGAGCGAGTCGTCAAGATCTTAGATTCAGTGTCTCAAAGGCAAGTGAAATCACGTTCAATCAGCTCTTTCAACAAAGGACCTGGATGGATACTTGAGAGCGAATAAGTGCAGGACCGAGGAGAAAGAGCTGGGGTTGGAACCAATTAGATTGGGCTGAATGGCCTCCATTGATGCTTTAACGAGTCCCAATGAATGAGTCCCAAATTAATACATTTCAACAGACTCCTCCAAGTAAATACCCCCTAAATATGCCAAATAAACCCAAAAATAAACCGCTCAGATAATACTTTCTAAAGTAAACACAAAATAAATGATGAATTTCAAATAGAGAGTTCAAGGAATTCATGACGATTAAACAACCCAAGACTAAATGCACAAACCCAAAATTACACACACAATAAACAACTCAAATAGTGTATTCCAAGTAAACAAAATCAAGTAACCTTACTGAAAGCTGATTCTTACCTTGCTGGAGAATCTCCATTTTCATCAAACCATACTTCCTCACCAGAAACTCCAATGAAGGAAGTCTTTATTATAAAATTGAGTAATTTGCTACCGTCAATGGGCTGCATTGCATCACATAGTCCCGGGTGACCTGGACAGAGAGATTTGTGCATGTCATGCAATCCGTGAGCCATGGCATAAATCGCATTAACGATGAAACCCATCTTGGTGTCTTGTACGTAATTTTCTGCTAGACTTTCATTCCCTGAGGAAGAGAAACAGGCTTTCAGCTGTGACAAACTTCACAATTGTATTCGATGACTGCTATTTTTATTGACACATCCGTTAGAATAAATGGGAAGACAAGGTAAATTAGAAGTGAGTGATTTGGGGATGCCAAGCTTGTCATTGGTAATGTTGTTGGTGGATTCCTTCTGGGTTGTTCTGTTATGGGTGAGATGATGATTGATAGTTATTTCTTCACAATGCATGGTTGCATGTTTCGTCACAAACTAATTTTTTCCATTAGTACTTGTGTACTCCTTTCGATCGAGATAAGAGATTGACATTGAACAGAGTGAATAATTGACCAAGAAAATGTTGGATGGAATAGCATGCACAATATATTCGATTTGCATCATATTGATACAGGATTTAGTTTCCACTGGGAAATTCTCTTGGTTGGGAAATTAACCTCTGGGAAATTCTCTTGATTGGGAAAGGAAGGGGAATTAATCTTATTTACTTCTGTCCTTGATCTCATCAAAGTGTTTTATAGACTGCTTTTTGGAAGATAATAAAAAAAATCATGTGAAAGCATTTGCGATATTATAACATCCAATGCATTCAATCGCCCCTTTATTACTATTGTGCCGAAGTCATAATACAATATTGCCTGGATATTCGGCTGTATGATGTACAATTGATCATAGACAATGCAGGTTCCACTATGGGTGGCATGGTGATGCAGCTAGTATAGTTAGTATCTTGCAGCTCTGGAGACCTGACTACAATCCTGACCTTGGGCGCAGCCTGCGTGGACTTTAGACATTCGTCCTGTGAACATGTGGATTTTCTCCACCTACTCTGGTTTCCTCCCACGTCCCAGGAACGTGCAGCATGAAATTGTCCACTGCAAGTTACTTCTGATGTGTATGTGAATGATGGAGGGGGGGGGGGGGGGGGGGGGGGTTTATGAGAAGCTGGAGACAAGAACAAACATGGGATTAATTTAGTGCAAATAGGTGGTTGATGGGTGCCACAGATTGGGTGAGCCAAGGGCCTATTTTCAATTGTAGGAAGGAACTGCAGATTCAGGGTTACACTGACGATAGACAGAAAATGCTGGAGTAACTCAGTGGGTCAGGCAGCATTTCTGGGGAAAAGGAATTGGTGACGTTTCAGGTCGAGAAATTTTCTTCAGACTGAGTGTCAGGGGAGAGGGAAACTAGAAAAGTTACAAAGTACAAATGAATGAAAGGTTTAAGAAAGAACTGCAGATGCTGTAAAAATCAGTGGGTGAGGCTGCATCTATGGAGAGAAGGAATAGGCGACGTTTCGGGTCGAGACTCTTCTTCAGACTGAAGAAGGTATGGCTTTGATTTGCTCTTTTCATACCTTTCATTCATTTGTTTTGGTATCTTTTCATACCTCTAGTTTTCCTCTTCCCTGACTCTCAGTCTGCAGAAGGATCTCGACCCAAATAGTCACCTATTCCTTTTCCCCAGAGATGCTACCTGGCCCGCTGAGTTCAGCATTTGTGTCTATCTTCGGCCCATTTTCTGGTTGTATCTATCTATATCTCCATGACTCAGACCTGTGAGGCTATCGTATTAAAAACCCACGATTTTTCGAAATGGCATTTGGTCTTGCTCCACCAATTTAATGTACATTCAGATTCGAGAGTACTGCTGTTTTAGTTAACTTTTCATTCTCAAACCAGTGTCCATAAATATAAGGTAAACACTGATAAATATAGTAACATAAAGAATGCATGAGAACCCAACAATGTCGAGAATGGTTACAATATGGATCTTGCTACCACAACCTGGTAGACCACACCTGGAGTGTTGCGTACAGTTTTGGTCTCCTAATTTGAGGAAGGACATTCTTGCTATAGAGGGAGTACAGAGAAGGTTCACCAGACTGATTCCTGGGATGTCAGGACTTTCATATGAAGAAAGACTGGATAGACTCGGCTTGTACTCGCTAGAATTTAGAAGATTGAGGGGGGATCTTATAGAAACGTACAAAATTCTTATGGGGTTGGACAGGCTAGATGCAGGAAGATTGTTCCCGATGTTGGGGAAGTCCAGAACAAGGGGTCACAGTTTAAGGATAAGGGGGAAATCTTTTATGACCGAGATGAGAAAAACATTTTTCACACAGAGTGGTGAATCTCTGGAATTCTCTGCCACAGAAGGTAGTTGAGGCCAGTTCATAGGCTATATTTAAGAGGGAGTTAGATGAGGCCCTTGTGGCTAAAGAGATCAGGGGGTATGGAGAGAAGGCAGGTACAGGATACTGAGTTGGATGATAAGCCATGATCATATTGAATGGTTCGAAGGGCCGAATGGCCTACTCCTGCAACTATTTTCTATGTTTCTATGTTTCTACAAAGCATGACTGAGCCAGTAAGGGGAAATTTGATGAAGAGAGCATTCTGGATGCAAAAAAGGTGAGACAAGATAGGATGGGGTTGGGATTTGTGTGTAAAGTCAGCATTGGTATTGACCGTTTAATTCAGAACAGCTTGTACATTACAGCTCTGCACATTCCACATACCATGCTCAGATTATTAAAGTTCCTGAATAGCTTGTTTATAAATGGATGTCAAATCGTTCCACAGTTTTGAGGCAGATGCAGAGATTGTCTCATAGAGAACCGATGACAAAGAAAGTAAATCACTTCCACAGCTGGTTAGTTCTGTGATTCATTATGTTGTGATTTCTGACTGACAGTAATGTTCCCTTTCTCTTGGTGCTGGCTTTCCCCACTGCAATATCTTCATAAGTGTACCTTTTTTCATTTGGCATAATGGAAGCAAGGAATTAGGAGAATTGACCCCTGATTGCCCACGGTAATGATCGAACAGCATGGGTTTGTGTCATTGTTTCGTCAGAAGTGTGTCGCATTAAGATATCAGAAGAAGGTAAACCTTCAGAGAGTCTCCATTTCACCACCCCATCAATTCATGGCTGACAAGCATTTTAACCCAAACCTGCCCACTTTTAGATAGACACAAAAAGCTGGAGTAACTCAGTGGGTCAGACAGCAACTCTGGAGAAAAGGACTAGGTGACGTTTCAGGTTGAGACCCTTCTTCAGACCAGCCCACTTTTAATTCTGTAACTCTTAAATGTGCAGTGCAAACCTATTTATAGCAGTCCTGAAGATCCTCAGCTGATCTGTAGCATTAACAACTCACTGGCATGGACACACAATAGTCAAGTCAAGTTAAGTCACTTTTATTTCTATAGCACATTTAATAAACAACTCTCGTTGACCAAAGTGCTTTACATTGGTGGAGGTACTAACGTTATACAACAGTGGTTCATAGATTAAGTACATGCATAAATACATACGTATAGCCCTCCCTCAGAGGACGTCAAGAAAGGCTTGAGAGTAAAGATGAGTTTTAAGTCTCGACTTAAAAGAGTCGATGGAGGGGGCAGTTCTGATGGGAAGAGGGATGCTGTTCCACAGTCTAGAAGCTGCAACCGCAAAGGCGAGGTCGCCCCTGAGCTTATGCCTAGACCGCGGGATGGTCAGTAACCCCAAGTCGGCCGATCTGAGGGACCTGGAGGTGGTGTGGTGGGTGAGAAGATTTTTAATGTAAGTGGGGGCAAGCCCGTTAAGGGCTTTGTAAACATAAAGAAGGATCTTGAAATTTATTCGGAACCGCACAGGGAGCCAGTGGAGAGAGGCCAGGATCGGGGTGATGTGGTCCTTTTTTTGGGTGCCCGCCAGGAGTCTCGCTGTGGCGTTTTGGACCAGTTGCAGGCGGGACAGGGAAGATTGGCTGATGCCAGTGTAAAGGGAGTTGCAGTAATCGAGGTGGGAGGAGATAAATGTGTGGATGATCTTTTCGAGGTCATCAAACTGGAGGAATTGTTTATTTTAGCTATCGTCCGAACTGGAAGAAGCCAGCTTTACCACGGCATTGACTTGTTTGTCAAATTTCAATGCTGAGTCAAATATCACGCCAAGGCTTTTGACGTGAGGTTTGAGTAATGGGGTAAGGCTTCCAAGGCTGCCTGCTATCATTTTGATTGAGTCCGAGGGGCCGAGAAGGATGACCTCAGACTTACTCTCGCTTAGTTGGAGGAAGTTCTGGGCCATCCATAGCTAACAATAGGCTGCATATGCTGGAATCTAAAGCAAAATAACAAATTGCTGGAGGAACTTGAGAGGGGTGTGGCATCAAACAGCACTCACGGAGGCAACGAAATGCAGGATACTGACCCAAAATGGCTCCTGAGGCAGGGTCCTAACCCAAAATGTCAACCATCTCTTTTATCCTATGGATGCTGCTGAGTTGCTGCTGCAGTTTGTTTTTTTGTTCCATTCACTGGCATGTTTTCTTTGTTTAAGAGGACAGGGAAGTTTGGATTCTGAATGTACTCCACGACGCAAAAGTGCTTCCTGTTTTCCCTTTGGAATATCTTCTCTCTCATGTTAAGATAATTCCTTCTTGCTCCGCACTACTACACTACTGTAATACTGTCCTCTCTAAGAAATCCCTTTAACTTTTAATCACCTTCCAACAGCAAAGGAATAAAAAGCGAATCAGTGCAAGAGATCTTCATAAATTGCTCCTTTAAGCTCAGCTTTTTCATTGTGCTCTACAGCAAGTTATTTCTGTGTAGCCAATGATATTTGGTTTAATTTCATACATACATCTGTGTCCCCATCACTGGGACCAGGTTGGAATGTTTATTTAAAAATTGCAAAATATCCACTGAGTGCATTTTAAAAAGAGTAATGGCATCTAGTATACCCACAATCCTCTTGAGAGTCTGAATCTTGGGAGTCTATCTACTGCAAAGACTTGCTTTTAGAATGCACAATGTCAAGCCTACTGTGAGTCTGTCTCGAGGTGAAGAAAATGTCACTTTTCATTTTCCGTGCTTGAGTAGTTAGTATTTTGTACTCGATTCTGACAGACTTCAGAATAATCCAGTAACAGTCTATGCGCAAAGCGCCACCTTATTTGTCAACATAACAGTACTTCAAAAAGTAACATCACCTTGTATTTATATAGCAATTCCTGCAGCGAAAAAAACAGCCTGCAGATGCTTCATAAAGGTGTGAATTTTCTAGTTGTAAAACACTTGGGGACATGTTGCAGGGCTAAATAAATAAAGGGTTGCTCTTCACTTCACATCTATGTTGTTCAATCTTGATTCACATTTCATTCAGCAATTTGTATTTTTCTCAAGAATAAATAAAGGCTTGTTCCTCACTTCACATCCATGATGTTCATTCCACTCAACACTCAACAGTCTTGATTCAGTTCTTTCAGCGGTTTGTGTTTTGCTCAGGAATCCATTCGGTGATTTATGTGAATTAGTCGTCTGAAATTAAAGCTATGCATCTCAGGACAATTCTCGTCATTTCACCCTGAGTTCTTCCACTCATCAACATCCCTCTGTTTTCAGGGTGTCCAAATTTGCATCTAACATTGCAAGCATAACTAATGGCTTCTTAAGATCACCCTGAATTCTATTAGATAGTTTATTTACTTGCTAACAGCTGTGAGCTCATCTTCAGTTTTGGCTTAAGGTTGGTAATCATACCCAGCACCTTTTCCTTTTCAGTCTTTGCAAATGTTTTTCATGTAGTTTTGATTATGATTTTGTTCAGTTCTTTCCCAGCTGTATAAATTTATGAATCTCTGACCAGTAAGGTTCGTCTGATATATGTTAGGGTTGATATAAATACTGTAAAGCTCAGATGGCTTGACACAAAATTCTGGAATAATTCAACCGGTCAGGCAACATCTTTGGAGAAAAGGAATAGGTGTCAAACCCCTTCTTCAGGCTCTCTACTATGATCAAATCCCTACTCCAGCATTTTGTGTCTATCTTTGATGTAAACCAGCATGTGCAGTTCCTTCCTAAACTATTAGATGGTTTGGCAGCTTCAGAGGCAATGCAGCAATTCCTACTTCTGTTATGTATGTTCGTGTGCAATGATTTTAAATTGAGTTTTTCAGGTGGACAGTTGGACAGTAAAATAGTTACTTTTGGTGTTAAGCCTTTTTTTCTGCCATTTAACTAACACTGTCCCCCTGTGAGCAGTTCTCAACACATCATAATACCTTCTCGTGGTAAGAAAGGAAAATCTATTCTATTTTACTGCCTGATTCTGCTGTTTGGTTGGATATTTTACATGTGTGCTTATGCAAATATAGCAAGTTTGAACAGGAACCCAACCACCGGAAATGATGTTCATTCAACAGTGGCCAAAATAGAAATTCTATCTCACAATGGTTGATCTTCTGGACTTATTTGTAAGGTTATAGTCAGATAACAGTTTGTTATTGAAGCATGTAAAATAGTATCAAGGAACACTATTCCCACTATAGACAATAGATAATAGACAATAGGTGCAGGAGTAGGCCATTCGGCTCTTCGAGCCAGCACTGCCATTCAATGTGATCATGGCTGATCATCCCCAATAAGTACCCCGTTCCTGCCTTCTCCCTATATCCCCTGACTCCGCTATCTTTAAGAGCCCTATCTAGCTCTCTCTTGAAAGTATCCAGAGAACCGGCCTCCGCCACCCTCTGAGACTCACAGAATCACAACTCTCTGTGAGAAAAAGTGTTTCCTCGTCTCCGTTCTAAATGGCTTAGCCCTTATTCTTAAACTGTGGTCCTTGGTTCTGGACTCCCCCAACATCAGGAACATGCTTCCTGCCTCTAGTGTGTCCAAACCCTTAATAATCTTAATAATCTTATATGTTTCAGTAAGATCCCCTCTCATCCTAAACTCCAGAGTGTACAAGCCCAGCTGCTCCATTCTCTCAGCATATGGCAGTCCCGCCATACCACAAATTAACCTTGTAAACCTACGCTGAACTCCCTCAATAACAAGAATGTCCTTCCTCAAATTAGGGGACCAAAACTGCACACAATACTCCAGGTGCGGTCTCACGAGGCAGTGTACAACTGCAGAAGGACCTCTTTGCTCCTATACTCAACTCTTGATATAAAGGCAAACATGCCATTCGCTTTCTTCACTGCCTGCTGTACCTGCATGCTTACTTTCATTGACCCCCAGATCCTGTTGTCCTTCCCCTTTTCCCAACTTGACACCATTTAGATAGTAATCTGCCTTCCTGTTTTTGCTACCAAAGTGGATAACTTCACATTTATCCATATTAAACTGCATCTGCCATTCATCTGCCCACTCACCCAACCTGTCCAAGTCACCCTGCAATCTCATAGCATCCTCCTCACAGTTCACACTGTCACCCAGCTTTGTGTCATCTGCAAATTTGCTAATGTTACTATGAATCCCTTTCTAAATCATTGATGTATATTGTAAATAGCTGCGGTCCCAGCACCGAGCCTTGCGGTACCCCACTAGTCACTTCCCGTAATTCTGAAAGGGATCCGTTAATCCCTACTTTTTGTTTCCTGTCTGCCAATCAATTTTCTATCCATGCCAGCACTCTACCCCCAATACCATGTGCCCTAATTCTGCCCACTAATCTCCTATGTGGGACCTTATCAAATGCTTTCTGAAAGTCCAGGTACACTACATCCACTGGCTCTCCCTTGTCCATTTTCCTAGTTACATCCTCAAAAAATTCCAGAAGATTAATCAAGCATGATTTCCCCTTCTTAAATCCATGCTGACTCGGACCGATCCTGTTACTGCTATCCAAATGTGTGGCTATTTCATCTTTGATAATTGACTCCAGCATCTTCCCCACCACTGATGTCAGGCTAACTGGTCTATAATTCCCTGTTTTCTCTCTCCCGCCTTTCTTAAAAAGTGGGATAACATTAGCTACCCTCCAATCCACAGGAACTGATCCTGAATCTATAGAACATTGGAAAAGTATCAACAATGCTTCCACGATTTCTAGAGCCACTTCCTTAAGTACCCTGGAATGCAGACCATCAGGCCCTGGGGATTTATCAACCTTCAGTCCCATCAGTCTACCATTTCCTGCCTAATGTGGATTTCCTTCAGTTCCTCTGTCACCCCAGATCCTCTGGCCACTGGTATATCAGGAAGATCGTTTGTGTCCTCCTTAGTGAATACGGATCCAAAGCACCTGTTCAACTCATCTGCCATTTCCTTGTTCCCCATAATAAATTCACCCTTTTCAGTCTTCAAGATCCAACTTTGGTCTTAACTAATTTTTTCCTCTTCATATACCTAAAGAAGCTTTTACTATCCTCCTTTATATTCTTGGCTAGCTTACCTTCGTACCTCATCTTTTCTCCCCGTATTGTCTTTTTAGTTACCTTCTGTTGCTCTTTAAACATTACCCAATCCTCTTGCTTCCCGCTCATCTTTGCTACATTGTACTTCTTCTCTTTTATTTCTATACTGTCCCTGACGTCCCTTGTCAGCCAGGGTCGCCCCTTACTCCCCTTGGAATCTTTCTTCCTCTTTGGAATGAACTGATCCTGCACCTTCTGTATTATTCCTTGAAATACCTGCCATTGTTGTTCCACTGTCATCCCTGCCAGGGTGTCTTTCCAGTCAACTTTGGCCAGCTCCTTCCTCATGGCTCCATAGTCCCCTTTATTCCACTGTAACACTGACACCTCCGATTTACCCTTCTCCCTCTCCAATTGTAGATTAAACTTGTCTATATTATGGTCACTGCCTCCTCATGGCTCCTTAACCTCAAGTTCCTTTATCAAATCTGGTTCGTTACATAACACTAAATCCAGAATTGCCTTCTGTGGGTCTCATTAGCTATATATGCGATTTTGATTGGAAACTAGACAACTTTCATGTAAAAGTTACTTTGGAAATTGACAAGCAGAAAAAAAAGTGGTGGTTTGGATTTAATTTAATTTAGTTTGTAGATACAGAATAGAAATAGGCTTTTTGGCCCATCGAGTCCACGCTGACCATCGACGACCCGATCACATGAGTTCTTGTTATCCCACTTTTTCATCCACTCCCTACTCACTAGGGGCTACTTTACAGAGGCCAATTAACCTCCTATCCCAGACGTCTTTGAGATTTGGGAGGAAACCGCAGCACTTGGAGGAAACCCACACAGTCACAGGGAGAACGTGCAAACTCCACAAAGGCGGCTCCCAAGGTCAGGATTGAATCCGGGTCTCTGGCACTATGAGGTAGTAACTCTCCCAGCTGAGCCTCTGTGCCACCTGGCATTGGAGACAAAAACACAGCATAGGGGACCAGAAATTGTGTTTCTATGTAACCTTCCCACAGTAATCACACACCATTATTTCCAAAGAATGCAGCTACTAGTTTAACTGTGTGTATCCAATGTACTGATGAACTTATGAATTCAGCCACCATAATTCTGGAATGTTTCCACCAGAGTCATTCCCTCCTTACCTCTCTCCAATTTGGTTGAAGATACACAAGTTTGAAAGCACACACACCAGATTCAGGAACAGTTTCTTCCTCTCTGCTATCAGACTACTCAATGGTCTTCCCATAAGCTAAGATGGAGTCCTAATCTTTACATTCACATCATTGCAGACATTGAACTTTTTTGCTGTAACTAAAACGCTACAATGCCGTATAATTGTAATCTGCGCTGTGGTATTTTTCTCATTGTACTACCTGTTATATTTAGTTATGGCTTGATTGTACTCATGTATAGTATGATTTGATTTGATTGGATAGCACGCAAAGAAAAGCTTTTCAATATATCGCGATATAAGTGACATTAATAAACCAATACCAATATCTAATGGGACCAGCTTGGATGGGTATATTGGGTATCATGGACAAGTTGGGCCGAGGGGCACGTTTCCATGCTATATGACTATAACTATTGAAAATACTTTTATTTTTGAAAATCATGCAGGAAAAATAACTTTGTTATTGTATTTAAATCACACTAGTCCCTAACCCCCTTACCTCCATTGACACAATTGTCTCTACAACACGATTTTCTATAACACAAGGTTTTATTTAGGAGCACAACTATCACGTATAACGCAATACCACGTGGTGCTGTGAGGCAGGAGAGAACACTTCACATACCTGTACAGAGTCTTTTGAAGGCTAGGTTCTCCTGAGCGTGCCCCTCCAAACGGCACTGGAAGCGGTGTTGCCAGAATTCGGGGAACCATGGGTTGCGGATATTGGTGCCAAGTTTCAGCTTCAGGAAATAGTCGTCAAACCAGGTGACCTCAGCGGACCGCAGTTTAATGGTGATTCCTCCCACCGCCTCTTGCTCGTAGGACTCAATCACCTCCTCGCGGTCCGCCCATCCGTCACTGCAATGAGAAAAAGCGAGTCAAGTCAAGAGTCAAGCGAGCTTTATTGTCATGTGTCCCAGATAGGACAATGAAATTCTTGCTTGCTGCAGCACAACAGAATATGTTAACATAATACAGAACAGGAGATAAAAGTTCAGTGTGTCTATATACCATAGACCATATATATATATATACACAATAAATAAACCGATAAAGTGCAATAAGCTGTTATGGTTCAGAGTTTGTTTGATGTCATGTTTAATAGCCTGATGGCTGTGGGGAAGTAGCTGTTCCTGAACCTGGATGTTCCAGATTTCAAGCTCCTGTACCTTCTTCCCGATGGCAACGGAGAGATGAGTGTGTGGCCAGGATGGTGTGGGTCTTTGATGATGTTGGCAGCCTTTTTGAGGCAACGACTACGAAAGATCCCTTAGATGGTGGGGAGGTGGTCAGAGCCGATGATGGACTGGTGATCCTGGTGACCGATGATCGCATCCACCGTTGGCCTGTTGTAGCGGTAAGCGAACTGCAGTGAGTCGAGGTTCTTTTTGAGGTAGGAGTTGAGATGTGCCATAATCACCCTCTCAAAGCACTTCATCACCACAGACGTTGGTGCAACTGGTCGATAGTCACCTTGCTCTTCTTGGGCACCGGTATTATTGATGCCCTTTTAAAGCAGGAGGGAACCTCAGACCTCAGAAGTGAGAGGTTGAAAATGTCCGTAAAAACTCCAGCCAGTTGGTCCGCACAGGTTTTTAGAACACGACCGGTATACCATCAGGTCCAGGTGCTTTCCGAGGGTTCACCCCCTTGAAGGATCTTCTGACGTCGGCATCTGTGACTGTGACTGAAATACCATCAGGGCGAATGGGGGCTCGGGAAGGCACATCAGTGTACTATCTATTAAAGCGTGTGTCAAACGCATTGAGCTCATCAGGGAGTGACGCTTTGCTGACATTTGAGCTGCCTCCTGATTTTGTCTTGTAGGAAGTGATGGCATTCAAGCCCCGCCACAGTTGCCGAATATCCGTCTCATCCTCCAGCTTGGAACAGAAGTCCCTTTGGCCTTTTTGATGGCCTTACCAAGGTCGTATCTGGACTTCTTGTAGACCTCTGTATCTCCAGACCTGAATGCCCGGGATCTGGTCTTCAGAAGAATGCGGATCTCATGGTTCATCCAAGGCTTCGGGTTAGGAAACACTCGGAAGGTTTTTGTTGGGATGCAGTCCTCCACACATTTCTTTATGAAGTCTGTAACGACTGTGGCGTATTCATTCAGGTCCGTTGCCAAGTCCCTGAACATTGCCCAGTCTACAGACTCCAAGCAGTCCTGGAGTTGTTCCTCTGACAACGGGAGGCGTGGTCCTCCAGCTTAACCCATTGGTGAAGGTAGGATTCAAGCACTCCTCAGCAAAAATCATAGCTCGTGAGCCTACCTCAGCACTGAAGTTGAAAAAAAATCCCAATCCCCAATTGCAATACCAATTGACCATCCCCCTCCTGAAGAGGAGGGGGGAAGAGGGGGGGAAGAGGGGGGGGGAAAGAGGAGGGGGGGGGGGAGAGGAGGGGGGGGGGGGAAGAGGAGGGGAGGAAGAGGAGGGGGGGGAGAGGAGGGTGGGAAAGAGGAGTGGGGGAAAGAGGAGGGGGGGGAAGAGGAGGGGGGGAAGAGGAGGGGGGGAAGAGGAGGGGGGAAAGAGGAGGGGGGGAAAGAGGAGGGGGGAAAGAGGAGGGGGGGAAAGAGGAGGGGGGAAAGAGGAGGGGGAAGAGGAGGGGGAGAGGAGGGGGATGAGGAAAGGGGGGAAAGGAGGGGGGAGAGGCTGGGGGGAGTGGAGGGGGGGGGGAGAGGAGGGGGGAGGAGGGAGAGGTGGGGGGGGGGTGAGACAGCTGTGTCTTTTGAATAACAAGGGGGAGGAGGAAGAGGTGGGGGGGGGGGGGAACGTCACTCGCAGCGTGCAGATCAAGACGGCAGCACGCAGACCCATTGTGACATCATCAGCCAAAGCTAGCCATTTATTTTCAAAGTATTTTTCAGATTTTTGAACAATTTGATTAATAACTCGAGAAATAATGCATGAGTACTTCAGATAAAGCGATTTTGGACCACGGGATAAATCTCGATAAATCTCGATAAAATCGGAATATGTAAAAATGTTACCGTTAGCGCGTAGTTTTGTGGTCACACACACACACACACACACACACACACACACACACACACACACACACACACACACACACACACACACACACACACACACACACACGTGGATACATCCACAGACACATCCACATACAAGATCAGGGTTTTAATAGTTATATGGATTTGCTTCACACAAAACTGCTGCTGAATCCTTGGGTATAACATGGGTCATGGCTGCAAGAAATTATATCCAGAATTAGAAGGAATGGAATGACCTAAATAGCGAAAGCTGCATGAGGTGCTCGGTGCAACAGTTTTTTCAAATTGTTATGATGTCAGATCAGTCAAGAATTAAATGGAACAGCGTGGAACTTCACTGTAAGTGTTTAATTAATGATAGGTTCACTGCTTTCACTTGTATGGTTCTGGAGACTTGCTAGAACGATAATAGGAGCATAACGGTTAGAATAGGTTGCTTAAACTGAAGCATATTCCCTTTAGTTTTGGAGGTTTGGGAACAAGTTAATCTAGCATTTGAAGGTTTTGATGCATGGAATGTATATCTTCTGGTGTAGGAATCCATGAAAAGAGGGAACAGGATGAGAGCAAAACCACAGAGGAATCAAGTCAGGAGGTATCAGAGAAGCAATGTTTAATAAAATCGCGATCGAGCAAACTCAGGCTCATCTCGAGAAGAAAATACAAACAGCAGGAACATTATATTGAAATTTCGTAGAATATGTTTGGACCAAATGTTTGGAGTGTCATGCACTGTCCAGGTTTCCATGTTATAAAAATACCATGTTGTAGGTACTGGAGAGTGCATGAAAAAAGGTTCACAAGGATATTATCAGATTTGAGAGGATATGGTTACAAATGAAGGATGAGCAGGTCAGGGCTCTGGAGAGGGGAAGCTGACAGCTGTCAGTACTATGGTCTCTGTGATTATGATAGGGTTTGACAAGATAGACAGAAAGAAAATGGGGATAAATTGGATAACACTGGATGATGGTCTTGGAGCTAAAGAAGAGAGATAGATGTCTTATGTGCATAGGAGGCTGCCAAATATTAAAATCCCACCTATGCAACTCAGACCAGCTCCAGACACTGGTCAATGCAGTGCAAGCCAAACAACATTCACATACTGCCTTTCTCCCTCGCACTCTATTATAAATCTCACACCCACATTTCTCAGCTTTCACAGGCTTGCTGACTATTCAACCATAACTGGTCATCAGGTACCATAACATCAGCACATTTTCCTTTCTCTTGCAGGAACAAAGGTGGCAGATAATCACTAGCAGAATCTGTGAAGTGATAGAGGACGGGCACCATTTACTCGCATAAAGGATACGTCCTCTCCAAATGGGACACCTAACCGTGACCAAGGGTTCCTCACAGTGATGTGGCTAAGACCAGCGAGCAACTACTCTTCAGAAGTCCCTCCTCCCTCATTCAGCAGTCTCTGCTCTCCCAATTATTGATAGTGTAAGCATGCAATGTTTTACTCTCCTTGTTTCTTTCCACCTTACCTACAACCCCATCACAATCCTACCCTTGTACTTTTCTCCAGGCAATGGTGGGTGGACCATATGACAATTAGAAGAAAAATACTTACTGCAATCAAATTAACATGACCATCCAGCAGCTCAGACACAGATCCTGCAGGTAACTTCGAAGTTAGCACAGAGGTTGGTCACTGCATGGTTGGTCACTGAACATCTATGATCTGGAGTTTGGCAGATGCAAAGGCGAATGTAGGCGAGACACGTGTATGGTCCCACATTGAACTTCAGGGAGAGAAATGTGCTTTGGTTGCAACATCTCTGAACTTTAATAACGCAACCTACAATGTGATGAGAATGCAGTAAAACAGGCACAGCACCTTGGGAGCCCCTAACCCTGGCATTCATTCTGCTTGCTGCTTGTCTCCATGAGAGAATGACATACATACTGTTCTCATGGGAACAGAGAGCACCTATTCCTAGCCTTATGTAACTGATGGTCATCTGGAATTTGTTCGTAGTTTCTCCAGCGTCCGCCCAGAAGGATCCCAAACATGGCAGCTGTGACTTTAACGCTCTCTGGCAAGAGGTTCTCCAATAATTCTGTGGAGAACATTGTGTCAGGACCATGTGATATACTGTATGTCCATTACCTTTATCCCACTTCTTTGTCCAATGCCTCTGCCCTGATGAGGAATAATACGTGCCTGGGAGCAACTTTGATATCAAGTCAATTCATTTTTTGGCAGAACTCTCAATGTAGATTTGCAAACTCATACGAATCCTGCAATCAGCATGCCCTTGATGAGTTAGTCAACAGGAATTGATCAGCAACCAATGCTGTAGAAGGCATCCTGTCGGCTATTCAGGTGTGTGAGTTGAACACCTGACGATAGTTGCAATGCTGAGTTCCAAAGTCCCATCAATGCTGTGTTGTGCGCAGTCTAACCATGCACTGTAACTACATTGCCCACTTCTGTAACTGTTAGTTCTGCATGTGCCACTGTTCATACAATGATGGTACTCAGGACCTTGCATTCCTAATTCAAACCTATTTTGCATGATAATGCCAGAGAGATGGTTGCCGCAGTACCGATTTTGCAACCAACGTTCATCATTGAAGAAGGACTGCAACATGGAGTCCATTGCTGTAAGAAAATAATAATTAAATATCATGTGGTGTTCAAACATCTTTAAATATAATGTGGTGTTCAAACATCAAAGACTGGAAAGATCTTTGAACAAGGAGTAGCTGTGTTAAATGGAATAGATGCATTTAAGGAGCAGTTAAATAATCATGTCTTAACTATGTCAGTCCTACTCATCTGTTCACAGCAAACACACTTTAATATTCTAGCTTGTTAATTCCTATCTTATGTTCATTCACTTTATTATCTCACCCTTTTGAATCATTTCTCACTTATTCCTTAACAACGATATAGTTATTCTCTTTCAAGGGAGATTCAAATATATTTTTCCAAAAATTGATAAGCTGTGCTCACTAAAGCTTTTAGCTCAGAATTCAATTTGCTGGAAAATATAATTGCCCTTATTTTTAATATCGAGATGATAATGCAATACTACTGTAGAAAAGGAAACTTCTGGGCACCCAATCATTATGTTACAGGAAATTTTTGACCGCTCCACCGTTATCCTTGTTCAATTGGCAATTCATCCTTACCTTAACTGCGACTTTAGTGAGGTGGCTAATGCCCCTGTCCCACTTAGGAAACCTGAACGGAAACCTCAGGGGACTTTGCGCCCCACCCAAGGTTTCCGTGCGGTTCCCGGAGGTTGCAGGTGGTTGCCGGAGGTTGCAGGTAGTGGAAGCAGGTAGGGAGACTGACAAAAACCTCCGGGAACCGCACGGAAACCTTGGGTGGGGCGCAAAGTCTCCAGAGGTTTCTGTTCAGGTTTCCTAAGTGGGACAGGGGCATAACTGTGCGCATTAATCACCAGTTAATGATGTTGAAGAATTTTTGGTAAATGATGTTGAAGTACTTTTCTAACGTGAAGATTTATAACGGCACAAAATGTCTCCAATCCTGGAAGGAATCAATTTAATTTGCTGATCCACATTCCAGAAGATAACAAATTGTGGTTGAAGTCTTTACATGAAAAATTTTTTTTTTGGTAAATGATATGTAGAAATTTGTAAATCATTAATTTGCTGCTTATTTTCGCTTTCTGTCTATTTTCTTTTTTAATCCAAATCTTACTTGCTTCTACTTCTCACTCAGAGAGATACAGAACAGAAACAGCCCTTCAGCCCATTACATTTATGCTAACCAACAACCATCCATTTATTTTAATCCTCAGAGTCGATAAACACCTCCTGGTCCGTTTCTATCAATCAATCATTGAAAGCATCATCACCTCCTCAATCACAGTCTGGTACGGTAACACCGATAGTCACTCACTACACAGAATACAACGCATAGTCTCCAAGGCCTCCAGGATCATCAACTCCCCCCTCCCCTCAATCCATTCCAGTTATCTCCAACGTACCTCACAACGGGCAAAAAAGATCATCTCGGACCACTCCCATCCAGCAAATCATCTTTTTCAGTCTCTCCCTTCGGGGAGGCGCCTCAGGTCACTTGCTACTAAAACCACCCGCTTTAAAAACAGTTTCTTCCCCTCAGCAATAAGAACTCTCAATTCCGTCCAATAATCAGACAATAATATGACTTTTGATGTATACAGTGTCTTGTCTATGGTCTTTGTTTGTTCTTTTGCACTATGTATTGTTGGTGAGATTTGTGATTTGTGATGTGGTATGGATGCCCTTTATTACGGTGATCTGTGTTATTAGTAGTATGTAACAAAAGCAGTGTACCATCATGTACCGAACCCAAATACCACCAACCCTGGTTGCGTGGCAATTAAAGATTCTATTCTATTCTATTCTATTCATTTCACCTCACACTTTTTATAATCTCCTGCCCGATTCTACAATCTACTACACAATGTACAATATTCAATTAACATACCAACTCACACCTGATCTTTCAAATTTCACATCTCAGCCGCTGTGAGGGGGTGGGGGGGGACGGGGTTGGGGGAAGGGGAGAACAAAGGGGAACCTGGCGTGGATACCTTGGGTATGCAAGCAAAGAACTTCACTGTAACTTGTCAAATATGACAATAAAGTACTCATTCATTCATTCATTTAGAAGATAGTCAAGTCGAGTTTAAGTTACAAGCAAAAGCTTACTTGCAGCAAAACAGGCATGTGGACTCAGACAACACAGAACAAAACATCTACATAAAATGCACAAGACAGTGAAAAGAAAGATTAGAAAAACAAGACATTAGTGCAAAAACACAATTAAAAATGTCCATGGGAGTGCAAGAGATAGTCTGTAGTGTTCCATTGCCAAGGTAGAACTGGTGTTATGCAGTTCAGCTCATGAATCTGATGACTGTGGAAAGTAGCAGTTCCTAAACAAATGAGGCTTCTGTACCTCCTGCCTAATGGTAACATCAAGAACAGGGCATGGGCCTGATGGTGAAGATCATTAATGATTGATGCCGCCTTCTTGAGGCAGCACCTCATGTCGATACTTTCAATGGTGCAAAGTGCTGTGTCCATGATGGACTGGACTGAGTCCACTTTACTCCACATGCCTCTTGCATTTCTATGCATTGGAATTGCCGTACCAGCCCATGATGCTACCAGTCAGGATACTTTCTGCAATGCATCTGTGGAAGTTTATGAGAGTCTTTGGTGACATGGTGAGGCTCGTTAAACATCTAAGAAAAAGGAGGAGCTGGTGCATCTTAGTTTAGTTTAGAGATGTAGCACATAATTCCTCTTCACCAAATCATGCAATGTCCTTGCTGCGTGGTTAGCGGATTCTACTAACTCATATGGGAGATTTAAACAAGTTTACACTCTAAGGTGAGGGAAAATCTAATCAATGCGATACACTGCATCATAGTTATTGAGTCATACAGCACGGAATCAGGCCCTTCGGCCCAACTTGCCCATGCCGACCGCGGTGCCCCATTTAAGCTAGTCCCACCTGGCTGCATTTAGTTCATATCCCTCCAATCCTTTCCTTTCCTATCCATGCACCTGTCTAAATGTATTTTAAATGCTGTGTAGTATCTGCCTCAATTACCTGCTCTCGCATGGTTCCATATACCCACCACCCTCTGTAAAAAGAAATTGTCCTTCAGGTTCCTATTATATCTTTTCCCTCTCACCTTAAATCTATGTCTTCTGGTTCTTGATTCCCCTACTTTGGGTAAAAGACTCTGTGCATCTACCCAATCTATTCTCCTTATGACCTTATAAACCTCTATAAGATCACCTCTCAATCTCCTGCACTCCAAGGAATAAAGTTCTAGCCTGCCTAATCTCTCCCTATTACTCAGGGCCTCAAGTCCAGGCAACATCCATGTAAATCTTCTCTGTACTCTTTCCAGATTAACAATGTCCTTCTTATAACAGGGGCGGCCAAAACTGAACATAATACTCGAAGTGCCGCCTCACCAATGTTTTGTACAACTGCAGCATAACATCACAACTTCTATACTCAATACCCTGACTGATTAAGGCCGTTGTAATAAAAACCTTCTTGTTTACCCTGTCTACCTAAGAAGCCATTTTCAGGGAACATTTTCGACCTTCACCTCTTTTAAAACAGGGTTGCGATTAAATTTTACATTCTAATTAGGCAATGAGTCTTTGGAACTCACTTCCCCAGATGATGAGTCTTTGAATAATTTTAAGTGCGAGGTTGATAGATTTTTAATTTAAAGATTGGGAATACATGGTTACTGGGATTAACAGGAGAGTGAAGGTACAATTATACCAGCCGTGACCTTATTGAACGGCAGCGCAGGTTGAAGGTCTGAGCGCTCCAGCTCCTAATTCATGTGCAAGCATGTTCCACAAACTTTGGACAAGACTGTTGCAATGTTTATCACTGTGCATTTTTCTTGTACTCTTGCAAATTTAGTTGCACTTTTTTGCCCTACTTAAAATGTAGCTGGAACCTTGGGTATAAAATGGGTCAGGTTTTGTGAGGAAACACTTATATAACCAAAATCATATGAATAGTTAATGAGCAAGAGCTGACTAAATAGCACCCTGCAAGATAGTTTGCAGGTACAGCAGATGAAAGGAGAGGTAAATGGAATAGCAATGCACTGTGCAAACCTCGACCTTGTGAGGGTTTGATCTTCTCACTGTCTTGTTTTTCAGTTAGTCCAGTGAGACTGGGGCTAAAAGTGTTAAATCATAAGATCAATTTGCACAAATTGGCTTGCATTGTCTTCTGAGTCACAGTTTTACCAGCATAATTCCCAATAAAATATCTGTTTCACTAACTCTAATTCACCATAAATGTCTTCCTTCATTGAAATACGATCAGAGATAATTAGTACCTGCATTGCTGACCAATACCTGCAATTTAATAATTCAACTATAAATCGAAGCAAATTAATTTCCAAAGGATTCTATAATTGGCTCGTCCTTGAAAATGGACTTGGGTATTGTGATGTGGGACTATCCTGCTTCCATTGCTTCAGATGGGGTAACATTGTGCTGTTGGCTCATTGCCACTGTTGCAAAATATACTGCTGCCAGCTATGCCATTGAATGGTTCCTCAGCAGGGAACCAACATTATTAGCTGCAACGTGGTATGTACAGCCAGCCTGCATCTCACAAAGGGGAGATGATGCTTTGCAGCTGTAACCCTAATGGAAGTCAATGTGGAACTCATTCCCATATGGAACAAAGACATGAAGCAAGCAGATGCCAGGAAAGTCTGACGCTGTTTAGGACTTGGTGAAGTGATTTGCAGTCAGGTGGGACTGGTCAAGAGGAAGGGAATGGGGATGGAGCTCGAAGAAAAGTCCCAACAGGCAAGGGAACCAGATAATCATAGTAGTCAATGGCAGGAGCCAAGCCCTGGGGGAGTTGTGTGCATTACTGTAGAACTTTCAAGGACTTCACAGTGATGACAACTGTTTGAGGATGTAACTAGTAGAGTGGATAAGGGAGAACCAGTGGATGTGTTATATCTGGACTTTCAGAAGGCTTTCGACAAGGTCCTACATAAGAGATTAGTATGCAAACTTAAAGCACACGGTATTGGGGGTTCAGTATTGATGTGGATAGAGAACTGGCTGGCAGACAGGAAGCAAAGAGTAGGAGTAAACGGGTCCTTTTCAGAATGGCAGGCAGTGACTAGTGGGGTACCGCAAGGCTCAGTGCTGGGACCCCAGCTATTTACAATATATATTAATGATTTGGACGAGGGAATTGAATGCAACATTTCCAAGTTTGCGGATGACACGAAGCTGGGGGGGGCAGTGTTAGCTGTGAGGAGGATGCTAGGAGGCTGCAAAGTGACTTGGGTAGGTTGGGTGAGTGGGCAAATGCATGGCAGATGCAGTATAATGTGGATAAATGTGAGGTTATCCACTTTGGTGGCAAAAATAGGAAAGTAGTCTATTATCTGAATGGTGGCCAATTAGGAAAAGGGGAGATGCAACGAGACCTGGGTGTCATGGTACACCAGTCATTGAAAGTAGGCATGCAGGTGCAGCAGGCAGTGATGAAAGCGAATGGTATGTTAGCTTTCATAGCAAAAGGATTTGAGTATAGGAGCAGGGAGGTTCTACAGGGTCTTGTTGAGACCACACCTGTACAGGGTCGTGGTGAGACCACACCTGGAGTATTGCGTACAGTTTTGGTCTCCTAATCTGAGGAAAGACATTCTTGCCATAGAGGGAGTACAGAGAAGGTTCACCAGACTGATTCCTGGGATGTTCAGGACTTTCATATGAAGAAAGACTTGATAGACTCGGTTTGTACTCGCTAGAATTTAGAAGATTGAGGGGGGATCTTATAGAAACGTACAAAATTCTTAAGGGGTTGGACAGGCTAGATGCAGGAAGATTGTTCCCGATGTTGGGGAAGTCCAGGACAAGGGGTCACAGTTTAGGGATAAAGGGGAAATCCTTTAGGACCGAGATGCGAAAAACATTTTTCACACAGAGAATGGTGAATCTCTGGAGCTCTCTGCCACAGAAGGTAGTTGAGGCCAGTTCATTGGCTATATTTAAGAGAGAGTTAGATGTGGCCTTGTGGCTAAAGGGAGCCACAAAGGTGGTATGGAGAGAAGGCAGGTACAGGATACTGAGTTGGATGATCAGCCATGATCATATTGAATGGCGGTGCAGGCTTGAAGGGCCGAATGGCCTACTCCTGCACCTATTTTCTATGTTTCTATGTTTCTATGTATGCATCGTCAAATGCCACAATCCTTCAACTGCATTGCAGCCTCACACCGTGATATTTGGAACATGTATCACTCACCATCAGCACCTGGAATCAGCGAATGCTCAACATTTATTGGTTTACTTCACCCTCACAAACTCAACACTCCTGTTGAACCTCGCGAACACCTCCCAATTCACATAAAATTGGTGGCTAATGAACAGTGGCAGTCCACAACGCAGAAACATTCCTTGGCCCTTTCCACCCCCTCGTGGGACAGGGTGGTGAAGGACCCGAGACAGAAGGAGCTCATTAGTGAGGGACAGGTTTGGCTATTTGTCTTCAGCCTCAGAGAAGAGACAATGCTGGCTTCAAATGGTCCATTGCAGAGACAGTGGCAAACTGCAGGATTAAAGTAATAGATGAAATTTAAAGTTCCACTCGGGCAGCTGGAGAAATGAAAATCAATAAGGCTGGCATAAAAGGTAGGATCAGTAATGTTGTCTGTGAAATAACTGGATTTCCACCTGATGCATTAGTATCCTGCAGAGAAGGAGATTGGCCAATCTAACTTGTCTGGCCTGTTTGCGATTGTAAAAACTAGCACCAAAATGATTAACTATTCCCTAGTGCAAACTAACCAGTTATCTCATACAAGTACAGAAAACAATAATGAGAATTAAAGTGGATGTACTGACTGGTACTGGATTCAGATTTGTCACCGGCACAAGCAGCCCAGTCAACCACAACAAGATCTCCTTGCTAACATCAGGGAAAGTATTTAAATTGGGAGAACTGTATCTTAAACAAGTCAAACTTAATCTTGTCATGCTCACAGAAACATACCCAGATCATAAGATGTGATAGCACAATGTTGCACTAGCAGTGGAGAGGGGCCCTAGGTGTCCTCAGTCAACTCCAGATGCCATAAACTCCCAAGCTATCAGGTCATCTTTGGGCAAAGAAGCCATCTTACCATTCCTCCCTCAACTGATGATTCTATGCTGTTCATCTGCTGTTCATCTTGGAATGAACGTTGGAAGTAGTATTGTAAGAATGGCCATTGTACGGGAGATGTCACTGTCCATCATAACCATTGATTGAACTGATAAGGTTTGAAAGCATAGCAGGCAGTGAATCCACCAACACTTACCTAACCATGCTATAGATTAGTGTTGCCACTGTTCATGCTTGTATAGAAAGGATTGACCACTTAAGAATCTTTAAGGAAACAAGACACCAACCATCTTTGCACTCTGTGCCATAATTTTAAATCCAATAAATTCAGAACCAAACACTCAGAATTGATCACTTCTGTCAGCAGCAGCAGAATTGAGTTGTACAGCAATGTGCAACTTCATCTGCTCAGCAAATCCATCATCCAGCTATCTATCTATCTATCTATCTATCTATCTATCTATCTATCTATCTATCTATCTATCTATCTATCTATCTATCTATCTATCTATCTATCTATCTATCTTATCATCATATCTCTATACATAAAACTCTCTTGGATGTGTATTTATTTGTTTGTGTGTAATCACATCTTCGCGAAAAAACGACGCGGTAACGGTAAAAATTTCCAGTAGCGATTTTTCCCGTGGAATCCAAAAACATCTTGTATGAAAATTTCAGGCTTTATTATTCAAGTTATTACTGAAAATGTTCAAAAATCTGAAAAAACGTTGAATTTAAAATTCGACTGTCTTTCGCTGATGACACCACAATGGGTCTGCGTGCCCTTCCTCACGCTGCGAGTGATATCACCACTCCCACATCTCTCCCCCCTCCTCCCCGTTATTCAAAAGATGCTGCCGGAGATGAAGTCGGGCCCTGCACTGAAGCCACTGAACTCGCAGTCCTTTGGTTGCCGGCCGCACGCCGCTCCCTCTCTGGGCAGAGAACACATTCACTGAACATTTTATGCTTTATTTCTCGACTTATTCTTGACATTACTGATTAAAGTTTTAAAAATCAAAAGACTTTGAATTTAAAATGACCAGCTTCAACTGTGATCAGCTTCACTAAAGACTTCATCCTATATTTCACAAGTTATTCGCGATTAAAGCTTTCACAAGATTTTTACATATTCTGATTCACATTCCCCCCTCTAGGCAAAGACCACCTTCAATGAACATTTTATGCTTTATTTCTCGACTTATAACTGATTAAAGATTAAACAATTCAATCTCTCACAAGGTTTTTACTGTTAAAATCATTCCTGCCCGCTTCTAACACACTTCGATACAATGTTGCAACACAGGAACACTCTGAACTTTTCACCTCACTGGAGGGGGAGGGCGAATTGCTGTTGCAACACGCAGGGCAAGTGCAATTGGAATTTTTTTTTAAGCCCACCGCTGAAGGAGGCTGGGGATTTCTGGAATCTTACGTTTGGGAACGGCTTGAGTTGAAGGACCATGTCTCCCGTGGGGGCTACGGGCAGGGAATGGGTGCGTTGGGGAGCGGACCCAACGGGTCTGCACTTGGTCTAGTATACTTATAAAAGTCTCATCTTGTATGCGTGTGTGAGTGTATGCGAGTATGCGGGTGTGTGTATGTTTTTCTACCTTCGTCAAAACACCACGTGCTAGCACAGATATTTTCACATATTATTAACCCCATATACATTAACCCCATCGACAAAATTAACGACCTCACATTTCATGCTATATTTCACTAGTTATAGCGTTTTAAAAATAGACAAAACCAAGTTTTCAAACGGCAACCATCCTTCAACGCGCTTTGAGTGACATCTAAAAGGTGGGGTGGGTGGCCATCAAGGAGGCATTGCGACCGCTATAGTGAAGGAGACATCGAGACCGCGGCAGTGAGGCCTCACGACAATGGGGCCACATTGGTGATAAGGCATCGCAATGGCGGTGAGGCCTCGCGGAGATGGAGCAGTGGTGGTGGTGGGGGAAAGGAGAGGGAAAGAGAGGTGAAGGAGGGATTGGGGAGGGGTGAAGGAGAGAGGAAAGATCCTGGGGAGATAAGGAGGGAGCGTTGTGGGATTGAGGGAGAGGAGGGGCAGGGAGGGTAGTTACCATGTCAACACTCCCTCCCTTGCCCCCTCCCTCTCTACCCTCCCTCTCCCTCTCTATTCCTTCCCTATCCACCCTCACTCCCACCCACTCTACCACGCTCCCCACTCTACCCCCCTCCTTCTCTCACCCTCTCCCTCTCTACCTTCCCTCCCCCAACTCTACCCCCTCCCCCTCTGCCCCTCTCCCTCTCTACCCCCTGCCCCCTTCCGCTACCCTCTGAGTGGTGGAAAATTGCGTTGGGGAAACGGGTTGCGTTGGGGGAACGGGTGAGTGGTGGAATATTGTATTGGCGAGCAGACTCAACTTGGTCTAAAACTCTCATCTTGTTTGTTTATATCCATTGCGTGATTTCCGGAAACCACTATAGCGCTACCATTTTTGGTCCACCTTACTCACCATTGTCCTGCAATGTGCTTTAGCCAAGTTTCATTCAGATTGATGGTATATTTTACAAGTTATTGACATTTTAAACTTTACAAAACACACTTTACAAAACCAGATTTCCACTTGCCCTGCCCTGTCAGCCGTGTTCGACATCACAATGACGTCACATTGTGATCCAGAATTTCATTTACGTTAAAAAAATTTCATTGACATTGATTTCATTCTAACAAACACTCAATTTTAAACAAATTCTTCCGTTTTCATTAACAGCAAATATTGTGTTTAGGTTATTTTAAAGAAAAAAAAACCGATTTTCATTAAGAATTTCATTTTTTTTTAAATCACGATTTTCATATTACTAAAATTCTCATCTTGTTTGTTTGTTTGTTTGCGTGTGTGTGATCTCCGGAAACCCCACCGAAACCGTACACGATAGCGCTACAATTTCTGGCCCACCTTACTCACCATTGTCCTGCGGTGTGCTTTAGCCAAGTTTCGTTCAAATTGATGGTATATTTACAAGTTATTGACATTTTAACTTTACAAAAACCACTTTACAAAACCACTTTTCCACTTGCCCTGCCTGTCAGCCATGTTCGACATCGCAATTATGTCACATTATGATCCTGAATTTACATTAAAAATCGTGAATTTCATTGACGTATTTCATTATAACAAAAACTCTGTTTTAATTATATTCTTCCGTTTTCATTAACTGCTAACATTGTGTTTAGGTTATTTTAAAGAAAAAATGCAATTTTCATTGAGAATTTTATTTTTTTTTAACATCGCGATTTTCATTGTGGAGGGAGTGGGATAGGGGAGGTGAGGATTGGGGGAGGAGGGAGTATAGAGGGTGAGGAGGGAGTAGGGAAGGGAGAGGGGTTATGGAGGGAGGGAGTGACTGAGGATAGGGGCAAGGAGAGGGAGGGAGTGGTGGAGGGGAGGAGGAGAGGAGAAATGAAGAGGTAAGGTGAAGAGGAGTGCTGGTGGATGAGGAGGATATGGGGTAGTAAGAGGGATGGAGAGGTAATGGATGTGGGGAGGGGGATGAGGGAGGAAGGGGGTAGGGGAGGAAGCAGAGGAGGGTTTGTGGAGGGTGGGGAGAGGGAGGATAATGGAGGAGGGGTATAGGGGACTGAAGAGGGAGAGTGAGATGCGTTCACATTGATCTTATATTTTACAGGTTATTGCCATTTTGAACTTTTAAAATGTCGCAGTCGCGCTCCCACTTGCCGGCCGCGCCTGCGCAGTTGTGGGAGGATTGCCGAGACTTGCTTCACAGCGAGAATATCTGGCGACACAACAGGAACCCGTCAGCTGCACTGCGCAGTTTGCTGGAATATTGCGTTGGGGAACGGGACCCAACGGGTCCCACTTGGTCTAGTTACTATTAAAGCCAAGGGAACAGCCGTGGTTCAATGAGGAACAAGAGCTTATTGTAAGGTGCCAACTTGATGAATTTGTGCTAGAGTACTGACTACCTGACTGCTCAACAGTGAAAGCAGCATGCAGAAAAATGTGCACCGCTATCCGACAATTAATGGATTGGAGCAAAGCTCTGCAGCTCTAGCAGTCCTAAGGCTAAATAAACTATTAAGTGATTCTCTGAACATCTTCATCATCAACAATGTTGGAATTGAGTATCACACCCCGCCATTTTCACCCACAGCCCTTAATATTAAGAACTGGATTTAAAACCCACTAGGGTGGCATGGTGGCGCAGTGGTGCCTTTCAGCGCCAGGTTCGATCCTGACTACGGGTGCTGTCTGTACGGAGTTTGTGCATTCTCCCTGTGATCTGCGTGGGTTGTCTCCAGGATCTCCTGTTTCCTCCCACACTCCAAAGACGTAGAGGTTTGCAGGTTATTTGGCTTGGTATAGTTGTAAATTGTTCCTAGTGCGTGCAAGATAGTGTTAATGTGCAGGGATCACTGGTCAGCCCAGACTCATAGGGCCAAAGGGTCTGTTTCTGCACTGTATCTCTATAGTCTCCAAAGTCTAAACGTCTTATTTCAAAGATGTACAATGAGAATCAATGGGAACACTCCACTGTTTGAAGTAATCTCTTGCGGTAAAGACGGTGGTCAAGGTTGTTGCAGACCGGATAGCTCAGCTCCAGGGCATTGCAGGAGGATCTTCACAAGATAGTGCCCCTGGCCACAGTTCCTTCAATTGTTTTAGCAAATATTACTTCACAGAAGGAGGCCTTTTCATCTCTTCAAGTCCACACTGGCTCAATAAAATAATTCTATTCCCAATGTATTTCTTTGTAATCTATTCTTCTCACATTCCAATTGTCATTTCAAAGGTCTAAGGTCAGAAGAACATTTGCTGATGACTGCACATCATTCAGTTCCATCGGCGGGTCCTCAGATAATGAAGCAGTCCATGTCAACACATACTAAAAGCTGAACACCCTTCAAACAAGTTCCATTGTCCACAATGACAAGCTCCATTGTCCACACGAGTGGCACAATGGCACAGCAAGTAGAGCCACAGTCTTGCAGCGCCAGAGATGGGTTCAATCCTGACTTTGGATTGCAATTTCCTCCCACATTGCAAATACATGCAGGTTGAGGTGGGTTAATTGGCCATGGTAAATTGTCACTGGTGTGTAGAATCGGGGTGATGTAAAGAGAGTGGAGAGGATAAAAATATGATTAATATAGGATTATTGTAAATGGGTGGTGGATGGTCTGCATGGATTTGAGGGACTGAAGGACCTGTTTCTCTGCTATATCTCTCTCTGATTCCATGATTTGCATGTCCACTTCCAACAATGGTTTGGATACAGTGGATGTGGAGAGGATGTTTCCACTAGTGGGAGAATCTAGGACTAGAAGCCATAGCCTCAGAATAAAAGGGCTTACCTTTAGAAAGGAGATGAGGAGGAATTTTTTTAGTCAGAGGGTGGTGAATCTGTGGAATTCATTGGCACAGCAGGCTGTGGAGGCCAAGTTAATGGATATTGTTAAGGCGGAGATTTACAGATTCTTGATTAGTGTCAGGGGATTTTGGGACAAGGCAGGAGATTGGGGTTGAGAGGGAAAGAGAGATCCGCCATGATTGAATAACAGGATAAACTTGATAATTCCATTGGCAAAATTCTGTCCCTAAAACTTTGTGAACATGAACAAAAGTGTCAAACTGCCTCCTGTTGACATTCAACAGTTTTATTTCTTGGGTATGCCAGCAGTATACTGGGACTACCCGCATCTGAAAGGAAAATTGTCGGTCTCATATGATATTGTGATGTAAATCCAACTACTCCTCAGAGGTCTACCCTGAAGATCTGCAGCGTGTGGTGAGCTGCAGCAGCTGAAGACTCAAGGGAACAATTCCAATCCCTTGACTGTTCCACAGGGCCCATCCGATGTCGGGTAAGGCCCTGAGATGGCAGGGCCCATGTCCTTGGAGAATCATCCCACGTCAGTCATGAGCACCTGAGACCAATCTAGATCCATGCCGGACTCCCATAGGCTTAAATAATTTCTGTTACAGGCACTTTCTATGACAATGTCAGCCCTGGTCTCACTGCCAGGTTTAACTCTTTACAAATAGGGATGTAAAAATGAATGTCATCAGGTCATAAGTGATAGGAGCAGAATTAGGCCATTCGGCCCATCAAGTCTACTCCGCCATTCAATCGTGGCTGATCTATCTCTCCCTCCTAACCCCATTCTCCTGCCTTCTCCCCATAACCCCTGACACTTTCACTAATCAAGAATATATCCATCTCTGCTTTAAAAATATCCATTGACTTGGCCTCTTCGGCCTTCGATGGTGAAGAATTTCACAGAATGTAAGGGCCTACTACTACATAAAGCTTGTGCTGTCAAGGACAGGGTTTTTGAGGCAGCGTTTCCAACTTCCTGGCTTGAGTGAGAGGGATATATTTATCTTCTAAGTATTTAATAGCTGGCTTTTTGAACAAGACATTTCAATATCAGCAGCCTTAACCAAATATGCACTCTACTGTGTGGGAGGGCCAGGGCAGGCAAGGGCACATGGAAGGCAGCCAAGAAGGAAAAGCACTAGGTCAATAATTCACACCTCCATCCAATATTTCACACTTTGATTATTTATTTGATTTGGAATTCGAGTCATAGAGTGTCACAGTGTGGAAACAGGCCCTTTGGCCCAACTCGCCCACATCGGCCAACAATGTCCCAGCTACACCAGTCCCACTTGCCTGCGCTTGGTCCATATCCTCCAAACTTTTCCTTTCCATGTACCTGTCTGTTTCTTAAACAATGGGATAGTCCCAGCCTCCCTCCTCTGGCAGTTTGTTCCATACACCCACCACCCTTTGTGTGAAAAAGTTACCCCTTGGATTCCTATTAAATATTTTCCCCTTCACCTTGAACCTATGTCCTCTGGTCCTAGATTTCCCTACTCTGGGCAAAAGACTCTGTGCATCTACCCAATCTATTCCTCTCATGATTTTGTATACCTCTATAAAATCTTCCCTCATCCTCCTGTGCTTCATGGAATAGAGACCCAGCCTACTGAACCTCGGACACCCTCTAGTCCTGGCAACATCCTTGTAAATCTTTTCTGGACCCTTTGTTTTGTGCAGCCAAAAAGTTGCTGTGAAGGCAGCAGAAGGAAATTTTTCACACAGAGAGTGGTAAATCTCTGGAATTCTCTCCCGCAGAAGGTAGTTGAGGCCAGTTCATTGGCTATATTTAAGAGGGAGTTAGATGTGGCCCTTGTGGCTAAAGGGATCAGGGGGTATGGAGAGAAGGCAGGTACAGGATACTGAGTTGGATGATCAGCCATGATCATATTGAATGGCGGTGCAGGCTCGAAGGGCCGAATGGCCTACTCCTGCACCTATTTTCTATGTTTCTATGAAACCTGTGGAACAATAGATGAGTATGGAATTGTCCACGTAAATAATCTCTTTTGATCACCTGGTACCTACCTTGTGTGATCCTCTGTTCTTCATCTTCCTTATAGTTCTACTGAAAACATATACAGTACATTCAGAAAGTATTCAGACCCATTTCACTTTTTCCACATTTTGTTACGTTACAGCCTTATTCTAAAATTGATCAAATTCTTTTTTTTTTATCATCAATCTACAGACAATACCCCATAATAAAAAAACATGTGTTTAGAAATGTTTACAAAGTAATTAAAAAGAAATAACTGAAATATCACATTTACATAAGTATTCAGACCCTTTAATTAGTACTTTGTTGAGGCACCTTTGACTGCAATTATAGCCTCACGTCTTCTTGGGTATGGTGCTACCAGCTTGGCACGCCTGTATTTGGGTAATTTCACCCATTCTTCTCTGCAGATCTTGTCAAGCTCTGCCAGGTTGGATGGGGAGCGTCGATGCACAGCTATTTTCAGGTCCCTCCAGAGATGTTCGATTGGGTTCAAGTCCGGGCTCTGGCTGGGCCACTCAAGGACATTCACAGATTTGTCACGAAGCCACTCCTGCGTTGTATTGGATGTGTGCTTAGGGTCGTTGTCCTGTTGGAAGGTGAACCTCCGCCCCAGTCTGAGGTCCAGAACACTATGGAGTTGGTTTTCATCAAGGATCTCTCTGTATTTTGCTCCGTTCATCTTTCCCTCAATCCTGACTAGTCTCCCATTTCCTGCCGCTGAAAACATCCCCACAGCATGATGCTGCCACCACCATGCTTCACTGTAGGTATGGTATTGGCCAGGTGATGAGCGGTGCCTAGTTTCCTCCAGACGTGACGCTTGCCATTCAGGCCAAAGAGTTCAATCTTGGTTTCATCAGACCAGAGAATCTTGTTTCTCATGGTCTGAGAGTCCTTTAGGTGCCTCTTGGCAAACTCCAAGCATGCTGCCATGTGCCTTTTACTGAGGAGTGGCTTCCGTCTGGCCACTCTACCATAAAGGCCTGATTGGTGGAGTGCTGCAGATATAGTTGTGACCAGCTCTATGAAGAGTCCTGGTGGTTCCAAAGTTCTTCCATTTAAGAATGACGGAGGCCACTGTGCTCTTCGGGACCTGCAATGCTGCAGAAATTGTTTTATACCCTTCCCCAGATCTGTGTCCTGACACAATCCTGTCTCGGAGGTCTACGGACAATTCCTTTGTCTTCATGGCTTGGTTTTTGCTCTGACATGCACTGTCAACTGTGGGACCTTATATAGACAGGTGTGTGCCTTTCCAAATCATGTCCAATCAATTTAATCTACCACTGGAGGATTCCAATCAAGTTGTAGAAACATGTCAAGGATAATCAATGGAAACACGGTGAACCTAAGCTCAATTTTGAGTGTCATAGCGAAGGGTTGAATACTTATGTAAATGTGATATTTCAGTTATTTCTTTTTAATTGCTTTGCAAAAATTTCTAAACACATTTCGCTTCTTCATTCTGGGGTATTGTGTGTAGATTAATGATAAAAAATGAATTGAATCCATTTAAAAATAAGGCAAAAGCATAACAAAATGTGGAAAAAGTGAAGAGGTCTGAATACTTTCTGAACGCACTGTACATAGAAAACACCCTACATATCAATGGTGGGACATGGAAAACAGGGAGAAGTAGTGATCTTACCAAACAATGGGTAGACTCTATGCACCATATGACCATTACCTATTCCGGTGTTAGCAAGGTCGGCAAAATATTATCAGTAGTGCCCACTGAAAAAAGGTTCATTATCTAACCATTAACAATGGGATATTCACTGATAGTTGCAGAGTGTTCAATTCCAGCAAATGAAGCAGCCCATACCTGCGTGCACCAAGATCTGACCAACACTGACTCGAGACATGGTGAATGGTAAGTAACATTTACGCCTCAAAAGTGCCCTACAATGACCATCTTCAAGATGCTGAGCACGCGGATCAGATGCGGCTTGCAACGGCACAGTGATAGAGCAGGATATTGACAACTGCACCTGGACAGGCTGACCCCGCAACTCCAACCGAGGACAGCGGGCTTTCATGGCCAAATTAAGACGCTACATTACTAACAAATTTGAGTTTGAAGGATATAAGGTTATGTAGGAAACGTGTCAACTTTTGTCCGCTGCCTCTGTGTAATCTACTATACTTACACTCTTGTACTTGGGTATGATTATGCTTATATACAGTAAGATTTTTATTAAACTATACACAAAAAACGGAATTCCCACATACCTACGCACATGTGACAATAAAGTACCAATGATCTCCAAGACCATCAACACCCTGGGAGTTGCACTGTCCAGAACCATGACTGGACCAGTCACTTAAATAGTGCAGCTGCAAGGACAGAGGTCTGATATCCTGCAACAAGTAACTCACCCCTAAGACTTTTTGCACGTCCAAGATATTAAGCTTGCCGCTTGCCTGAGTAAATTAAGTTCATTACTAAAGACAAAGGAATCCTTCACTCAAACTCCAGTATATATTCTGATAAATTTCAATTACACTTGAAGATGAGTAATCCCCAGCACTAGCCTTGCATCAGTTGTATCAAAGAAGAATACAAGAAATGTGGGCAGGAGAATCAGCCTGTCATACCAACTCCTGGATTCAATAAGCCCATAGATGACCTTTTAATTCAGCACCACTTTCCATACCCCTTGATTCCCTAAATATAAAATATGTATAATTCTCTGATGAATATACTTGCAACTACCTCTCTTGGCTAGAGACTTTCAAATATTCACTGCCCATGGGATGAGGCAATTTCTTTTCATCTCTGTTTTAAATGGCCGAGTGCTTATTTTAGGATTATCAAGACTCTCACAGGACAAGTACTATCTCCACACCTACCGAACTGAGTTCTGTTAAAACTTTGTATGTTTCAATGAGGTCACCTCTCCCAAAGAGTGTAGGCCCAGTATAATATTTCTCTCACTGGGCAAATCCAAAGTCTCACAAATCTATCTGCTGAGTAGACAATAGACAATAGACAATAGGTGCAGGAGTAGGCCATTCAGCCCTTCGAGCCAGCACCGCCATTTAATGTGATCATGGCTGATCATCCCCAATCAGTACCCCGTTCCTGCCTTCTCCCCATATCCCCTGACTCCGCTATTTTTAAGAGCCCTATCTAGCTCTCTCTTGAAAGCATCCAGAGAACCTGCCTCCTCCACCCTCTGAGGCAGAGAATTCCTCAGACTCACAACTCTCTGTGAGAAAAAGTGTTTCCTCATCTCCGTTCTAAATGGCATACTCCTTATTCTTAAACTGTGGCCCCTGGTTCTGGACTCCCCCAACAGGAACATGTTTCCTGCCTCTAGCGTGTCCAAACCCTTAACAATCTTATATGTTTCAATTAGATATCCTCTCATCCTTCTAAACTCCAGAGTGTACAAGCCCAGCTGCTCCATTCTCTCAGCATATGACAGTCCCGCCATCCCGGGAATCAACCTTGTAAACCTACGCTGCACTCTCTCAATAGCAAGAATGTCCTTCCTCAAATTAGGGGACTGAAACTGCACACAATACTCCAGGTGTGGTCTCATTAGGGCTCTGTGGAACTGCAGAAGGACCTCTTTGCTCCTATATTAGACTCCTCTTGTTATAAAGGCCAACATGGCTTTCGCTTTCTTCACTGCCTGCTGCACCTGCATGCTTACTTTCATAAACTGATGAACAAGGACCCCCAGATCCCATTGCACTTCCCCTTTTCCCAACAACACCATTTAGAGAGTACTTGTTGTACATGGATTGACTGCCACATTTCCTATACTCACCACATTGGCTGCACTTCATAAAGTACATTGTTGCCTGTCACAGACTTGGGTATGTCCACTGGGTGAAAATGTCATGATACAAATCAAAGCCTTTCATTTTTTATGCTGATTTTTTCCAGCAATTTCTGTTTTTGTTTGTGTTTTTACCCTTGGCTGTTTGCTGTCACTACACAGCAATCAGACCCATACCCTACCGTCATCTTAAAGAAAAGAAAGCTTTACTCATCTCCTGACAATTGTTGGTATGTTGAGCTCTTGGGTCCACGACTCAAAGGTGGGAACAGTGAGCAGTGCAATGGTAAGTCAGATCTTATTAATTAACTCATATCCCTGATACCCTCGAAACCTTTCTACCATAAGTTCATTAGTCAGCAGAATTAGGTCATTCGGTCTATCGAGCCTACTCCGCCATCCAATCATGGTCGATCTATCTTTCCCTCTCAACCCCACTATCCTGCTCCCCCCCATAACCCTTAACACCCTTTTACTGATCAAGAATCTGTCAATATCCACCTTAAAAATATCAACTGACTTGGCCTGCACAGCCATCCTGGCAAATTCCACAGATTCACCACCCCCTGCCAAAATAAATTTCTCCTCATCTCCTTTCTAAAGTTATGTATTTTTATTCTGAGGCTATGCCGTCTAGTCCTAGACTCTCCCATTAGTGGAAACATCCTTCCCGAATCCACTCTATCCAGGCCGGTACAGAACAAAAATCCTGGAATAACTCAGCAGGTCAGGCAGCATCTCTGGAGAAAAGGAATAGGTGACTTTGCAGGTTGAACCCTTCTTCAGACAGAGTCAGGGGAGAGGAAAACGTCTGAAGAAAAGGAAGATGTGCCTATCTTCACTGTATGACCAGCTGAGTTACTCCAGTATTTTGTTTATCTTCAGTGTTAAACAGCATCTGCAGTTCCTTCCTACACACCCAGCGAGTGCAGACCTGATGCTGTCAAACACTCATCTCACGTTAACCCAATCAAGAATAAATCAAGCGCTGGAAAGTCGAGGATTTTGGGTGAAAGGAATTGTTAATGTTTTGAGTCCTTGCAATAGGATTACAGCATTTGCGGCGTCTTGTGTCAGGGACATGATTGAATACTCTCTGCCTGCCTGAACGAGTGATGTTCCAGTACTGAAGGCTTTTTTTTTTTGACAGCATGCCACTTTTTATTAGGATTCATGGTTGTGTTTTGAAAGAGGCTTGGTTACTTGCCCCGCCTCACAACTGCCGACAAGTACTTAATGAACGGCTGTCAACTTATTGGATTCCAATTAGCCTACGATAAAAGACTATAAATATAAATAATTGCCTACCCGTTCAAGTTAATGAGTCTGATTTCAACATTGCCTGTGTGGAGAGTGGTGAGTCAAGGTCAGGTGCATATCCAGGCGGGAGGCAGGAGAGTCAATGAAGGGAGAGGTCCCCCCACCACCGGCCACTCCTGCGCATTTTGCCACAGCGCGCACTGTCCCGTGCTCTCATCCGTGTCATTTGCTGCCCCCCTCAGATTGGGAAGGAATATGTTGTGGTTTGCTTTGAACTCTCGGGCAAGCATACTCCGTCCAGAAAAAAAAAAATAACTAGCAGATGCTGGAAGTTTACAATAAAAATAGAAAATGCTGGAAGTACTCATCAGGCCAGGTCCGTGGGAAGATAATCTCCCCAGACCTTTTGGAACTGGGAAGAAGAGTTGCTGCCTTGCAGCGCCAGAGACCTGGGTTCGATCCTGACCTTGGCTTTTGTCTGTTTGGAGTTTGTACTTTCTCTAGCTATTCCGGTTTCCTCCCACATCCCAAAGACGTGCGGCTTTTTAAAGTTTACTGGCTTCTGTAATTTGCCGCGAGTGTGTAGGATGCGAAGGTGGCATAACATAGAACAGGTGTATGGGTGATCAAATGGTCGGTGGGGTAAAGGGCCTGTGTTATGAGGCAAACAAAAATTCTAATTTACTTAAACTTTATTTAAGCTTTAAGCAACTCATTTCTGTAAAACACAACTTCAAAGCGCCTGGAAATTATTGCAGATTCGGCATGCCTCACCGACCCGAGGCCCCGCACATGCGCACACTTCATTCTCCCCTCCTATTTATAAGTTGAGGCGGTCAGGAGGTTTAGTATGTCTCATTGACCGTCGCAGCATCAGGAGATAATGGTGTTTCAATAGTTGGTGGTACATATATTGCTTGGTCATCAACTTCACTCATATTGTTATTTACATTTTCAATTTTAGAATTACTTATAGAAGTTTTCATTGGGGATGATGGGAGTGTTGAAGGAAGTTCTCGATTAATATTATCAAGGAGTGATGGAGCTGATGGAGAAGACGAAGGTCACGAAGTGAGACAGTTGACTGACATCCATCCTGATACTTGATAGTTACATAAGAAGGGTTGACATCAGTCAGTTCAACTTCATCAACAAAGGGCTCATTCTTATTTGATCAAACATACCAAGGAAGCAACACAGGCCCAGGGCTAGTCAACCATGATGGCAGAGAAGTACCACTAGAAAAACGCCATTTGAAGTTAAAGAATCGCTCATGTGGAGTAGTATTGGTAGCAGTTGACAGTAGAGATCTATCTGATGGAGTGTAATGCATCTGGTAGAACACATTCCCACTGCTGATCTGGTATGCCATTTGACTTTAAAGGCAGTTTCACTGCTTTCCAAATGATACCGTTATTCCTCTCAACCTGACCATTTCCAATAGGATGATATGGTACTTGTTGCAATTCCTCTATTAGAAAGGTAGTCTTTTAAATATTTTGACATGAATGAGGTGCCCCTATCAGAATGTATGTAACTTGGAAATCCACAGAATAAAAATAATTGATCTAAACATTTGATAACCGTAGCAGCTGACATATTTGGACAAGGAAAGGCAAATGGCAACTTCGAATATTCATCAACATGGTAAGTATATAAACATTTTGAGAGGAGGATGGGAAAGGCCCTTTGAAGTCAATACTCAAACGTTCCATAGGCTGAGTAGCTTTGATCAATCTTTCTTCAGGACGGAAGAACCTTGGTTTTAATTCAGCACAGATGCTACATGAAGCACACGTCATCTTCACATCTTCTGTAGAGAAAGGTACATTTTTGGGACGAACATAGTGTAACATATGAGTGACGCCAGGATGACACAGCCCATTGTGAAGATCAGTGAGTGCAGAAGAATGAATAGAGGCACAAAATGCTCAAGTTAATGTATCCGGAGCAACATTATCCCTACGAGGGCGGTACTCAATTCAATCCACCATTCATGAATTTTACTATTTTTAATCTTCGTTCATTTCCAATTATCCAGCATAAAAGCTACTGAACGCTGATCTGTTATCAAAGTGAAGCGCTGGCGAGCAAGGAAATGACTCCATTTCCTCACTGCTTCAATAATTGCTGGAGCTTCCTTTTCGACGGGTGGGTAGTGCAATTCACTACCTTGGAGAGTACGAGACATAAAAGCCACTGGTCGTCCTCCTTGATTTAATGTTGCTGATACTGCTAAATCAGAGGCATCACATTCAACAACAAAGGGGAGATCCTCATCGATGGCGTGTAATGCCGCAGATTCCAATTGTTTCTTTAAAGAAGTAAAGGCA
Organism: Amblyraja radiata; assembly: GCF_010909765.2. Lineage (NCBI taxonomy): Eukaryota > Metazoa > Chordata > Chondrichthyes > Rajiformes > Rajidae > Amblyraja > Amblyraja radiata. The sequence continues at coordinate 65,816,937 of NC_045963.1, read as the reverse complement.
CCAATTGCTGTAGAGTCAAGGCGGAAAGATTTTGCTCTCATCAAAGGATAAATGTTGTCTGAAAAATTTGGTATCCATTTAGCATAATATGCAAACATACCAAGAACCTTTCGTAGAGAGTTTAATGTAGCTGGAACAGGTATCTCTTGGAGTGGGCGGAGTCTTTCTGGATCAGGCTTGATTATATCATTTCCAAACCACTAACCACGAATATTAATTGATGACACTGATGTTATTGACTTTGCCTCATTTAATGTTAGATTTTTAGAATGTACAACTTCTAAAAACCTTTGTACATTTTCGTCATGTTCAGCTTGGTCTTTTCCTACAACAGTTATATTATCAAGATAAGGGAAAGTATCTTTAAGGTTTTCCTGTTCAACAAGTCTGTCCATCTCTCTCTGAAAAACAGCCATGCCATTAGTTACCCCAAAAGGAACTCTGCAGTTGTGGTATAATTTCCCATTTGCTTCAAACAAAGTGTATTTCTTCTCTGATTCTTTCAAAGGAATTTGGTAGTAAGCACTTTTTAGGTCAAAAGTAGAGAATGTCTTATACTTAGCTAATGTATTGATAATCTCTTCTATATGAGGGAATGGATATGCATCAAGCTCCATGAACTGGTTTATAGTTTGAGAGTATTCAATGCAGAGTCTCTTTCTATGTCTCTCCAAGGGATCCTTAACCACGACAACTTGTGCCCTCCAAGGGGAAGAGCCAGGTTCTATGACACCTTCTCATAAAAGATTAGTTACTTCTGTGTTGATAAAGCTTTTGTTATCTTTACTAAAATGTAAAGAAGTTAAGTCTGACACACTTGTAACTTTACTTATTGTTTAATGATCACTCAGGTTAGACACATTCCAGCACTGACTGCTTGCAGTCTATAACCATGCTGGAACCAAGAGAGGGAGGGAGAGATAGAGAGAGTTATTATACTTGATAGCTAAGGCGTGGTTAGTGGTACTGAGGTAGCTATATTATTGGTTGCATGCATGGACCATCTACATAAAATGTCTAGATTTTGTAGCAATTGGCTTGCACTTAATGGATAAATTAGTGAATAATGGATATTCAACAGATGCAGCAGAAAAACCACACAATACTGGTGGCTTTGACAATACAAGATCAAGCATAGTTCCTTCATACATTATTTGAAGTGATCTGTGCTGTTTCTGAAAATCCTGACTATATGTCCATTGATGGGTACCGTTGTAGCTGCATGAGACAAGCTCTGAGGAAATGCAGCTGTAATTGTACATAAAGAAGGCATATACATGGCAGCAGTCACACTTTTAGTAGTTGCTTTGGACTTGCATACTCTAGATTAATGTCCCTTCTTGCCACAACTATTACAAGTTGCCTCTCGAGCAGGACACATCTCTCTATTATGAATATTACCCCCGCAAAAGTAACAGTTCCTTTTTGAATAAGTATATGCTGCAGCAAGGGCACATTTATCAGTAGAAATTGTTTCAGCTTGTTCCATATTAGTACTTAGGTGAGATTCTTTTGTAGTAGTTGCATCAGAATACACATTAGATGAGCCATAAGCATCTGCATGTTTCTGAGCCAAGTCTAATGAGTAAGCTTGATTGTAAGCTGACTGTAAATCCAAGGTTTTGTTTTCTAATAGTCTCTGTCGTATTAAAGCCGGTGCCAAACCAGTGATAAAAGAGTCCCGAATAAGTTCCTGTCGATATTGATCAGCTGTACCTGCTTTGAAGGCACAGTCTTTACTAATTCTTTGAAGTTTTTGTAAAAATTCATCAGGTGACTCACCAGGTTTTTGTTTACGAGTAGCAAGGAGGTGTCGAGCAAATATTACATTTGGTGTCTTAACGAAGAGTCTGCTTAGTACATCAATAACAGAATCATAAGTTGTACATTCCTCTATGTAATCATATGCATCATAAGAGACAGAGCTTATTAATGTCCTGAATTTGTCTGGTGCATTGTCGCCACACTCATCAAAGAAGTTATTTACTGTACAACGCCAGTGCTTCCATTCCTTTGCAGCAGTAGGTGAGTTGGGATCCAGATCCAAGCGTTGTGGTTTCAATAGTTTCTCCATCTCGATGTCACACTGTTTAACTTCTGAAGTTGAGTTGTTTAAATTGTTATGAGACAAACTAAAAATTCTAATTTACTTAAACTTTATTTAAGCTTTAAGCAACTCTTTTCTGTAACACACAACTTCAAAGCGCTTGGAAATTATCGCTGATTCCGCAGGCCTCGCCGGCCCGAGGCCCCACACATGCGCACACTTCAGCCTGTTTCCACGGTGTATCACTAAGCTAAAAGTTCAAGACTTTTCGGAACAGGGATGGAGAAAACAAAAGATTTTGTACGTTGCAGGGGTATCTCTGATGGGGTATAATCAGGATGACCAGGGGGATAAACTGGAGACAAGGTTATCTAGTGAATTAATGGATAGGAGCACATAAAGAACGAGAACGTGTACAAAAGAGATAACAGAGTTGTGAAAGGCAGATCTGGAGGAGATGCCTAGTATGCTACCACAGAGTACATCAAAGCATATTACAAAATTGGAGCGACAGACTGTTGGAGTACTTGAAACATTGAGAGCTGATCAGAGAGAGGTGGCATAGATTTATCAAGGATATGATGTGTCTTACAAACCTTATTTAACATTTGGAAGAGATAACATGGTAGATTGGAGGTAAATGATTTTTTTAGAAGGCACTTGACAGGGATCAAGCAGTCTTTTAAGAAAAATGAAAGCCTGTGTAACTTGAGGCAAGTTGTATATTGGATAGGAAATTGGAGAAGGGAGTCAGAAAATAGGGATAATGGGCACCCGTTCAAAATAGCAGGACGTGACTTGTGCTACATCTAGGGATCTGCTTCAGGGATTTAGCTGTTAGCTGTTTTTTTAAATAACTTGGCAGGAGAAAGGATAGGCAAAAGTCTGCAGAAATTCCAAAGAAAAAAAATCCCATCCTACCCAACCTCTCCCTATAATTCGGTCCATAACTCATGCAGGAAATCTGAAACCAAAGCACAAAATACTACAAATACTCAACTATCCATATATTTTAAGGGACACAATATTCTCACTACGTTCCACGACTGTGCATTATATGAACACAGCGAAAATGGTTTCTAACCAACGTTGTAAATCTTAAAGCTTGGAATTACACTTTATTCTATAGTATTAAATCCAATAACATACTTTCATCATATCCGGAATCTTCTATTATAATCAAGTCTTTTCAAATAATGTGTAAGTACAGTTGAGTTTCAGAAAACCTTTCAATAGTGGTTTCTGTTTTATTGGAAGATTAATCTGTCTGATCTCTTGTGGGAATTGACAGTGCTGCTTTCTGTACTGCATGTGCTAAGTATATTTCTGTCCATCCCACCACTAAATCTGCAGATTTAAAATCCCTAAAGGGTACTGCTATATTCCGAACGGCAAAATGAATAACAACTTACACGCACTATATACAAACTATATCCAATCCTCGTCGCCAATTTTGTTATATTCTGGACGGCAGAATGAATAACAACTTACACACAGGTTGCCTGGATCACGAGAGAGTGTTTTATTACCCAATATTCCCTGCTTATTTACAACACCAACTCATTTACATATACATGAATATGTATGAATACATTACAGGTATTACTGCACAATTAATCATACAAATAAAAACAAGACCAGCTCAGTTGCAAAGCTAGGGGAGAGAGTGAGAAACAATAGACAATAGATGCAGGAGTAGGCCATACGGCCCTTCAAGCCAGCACTGCCATTCAATGTGATCATGGCTGATCATCCACAATTAGTACCCTGTTCCTGCCTTCTCCCCATATCCCCATCTCCGCTATCTTCAAGAACCCTATCTAGCTCTCTCATGAAAGTTTCCAGAGAACCGGCCTCCACCACCCTCTGAGGCAGAGAATCCCACAGCCTCATAACTCTATGTGAAAAAGTGTTTCCTCATCTCCATTCTAAATGGCATACCCCTTATACTTAAACTGTGGCTCCTGGTTCTGGACTCCCCTGTGGAATCTGTGGAATTCTCTGCCTCAGAAGGTAGTGGAGGCCGATTCTCTGGATGCTTTCAAGAGAGAGTTAGATAGAGCTCTTAAAGATAGCGGAGTCAAGGGATATGGGGAGAAGGCAGGAATGGGGTACTGATTGTGGGTGATTAGCCATGATCACAGTGAATGGCGGTGCTGGCTCGAATGGCCTACTCCTGCACCTATTGTCTCTACTTTGTGTAAGACGTGAGTGTTGGCAGGTTTGTTGGAAAGACCAGTCCCCACCTTGCCAGCACTTCATTTAGTCATTGCCTCGTCAGCTACACTGGGATACATATCATTGTAGCCCTTGGGCTATCCAGCCAACCCGGTGAATCTTAACAAATAGAATGCCATTTTTCAGTATTAAGCCCAAGAATATAATTGGATCATAGCCTAATGCTTTCTTGTTTGAGTAAATAGGCAGATGTTGTTGGTTTTTAAGCATCCGTCAGTGTCTTGTAAATAAATAAGTAACAGATTTCTCAAGGTGCAGATTTCTGCTTCTGCGGCCTTTCAACCCCCCCATCAATCTAGAGATCACTCAGTCAGAATCCTCCTGACATCCAGTCACCATCCTTTATCCAACTAACAGTTCCAGCAAAACTGGCTGACCCTCTCTGAATATCAGTGCAAACTCCAATCATCCCCAACACCTCTCTCTGCAATCCACCTCAGATCTTGCAGGAAAGGTGGCATTAAGCTGGAGAGAGTGCAGAAGAGATTTGAAATGATGTTGCCAGGACTCGAGAGACTGAATTTTCGGGAGAGGTTGTGCAGGATGGTCCTCTTTAGCTTTGGAGCTGGAGTGATCTTAGGACTGAGGGGTGACTTATAGAGGTGTTTAACATAATGAGGGGAGAAGATAGGGTGAATGCACAGTCTTTTACCCAAGGTAGGGGAATCAAAAACAAGAGGACAAAGGTTTAAAGTGAGAGGGGAAAGTTTTAATAGGAACCTGAGAGGCAATTATTTTTCACCCAGAGGGTGGTGGATATACGGAACAAGCTGCCAGAGGAGGTAGTTGAGGCAGGAACTATGACAGCACTTTAAAGGTACGTAGGCAGGTACCTGAATAGGAAATGTTTAGAGGGATATGGGCCAAATGATTGCAAATGGGACTAGCTTCGATGGGACATCTTGGTCAGTATGGATGAGTTGGGCTGAAGGGCCTGTTTCTGTACTGCATGACTCTATTGCTGATTGAATCTATTAGCATTGGGTATATCCACCATTTAATACTGGTACACATACTTGCTTTCACCTCTGAAATACTGCCAGGTGGATCCAAATGAGCTCTATTCAGTTATGAGCTGGGAAGTTTTCACTGGTATCTTGACCCTTACTTACCTGGACACCATCATTATTGAAACAGCTGATCTTGTCATTGTTCTTTTGTTGTTATAAAGGTGTGTAAAATCAACTCTAAAGGGCTTGTCCCACTTGGACGACCTAATCCACTAGTTTTGAAGACCCTAGACGAGTTGAAAACAATATCAAGGTCGTGTTGACACTCCGAAGTAAAAGACCTCCTAGGACTATGTCTACAACCTCCTAGGACTATTTCTATGACCTTCTACGACCCCCCTTGACCTCAGTCTTCCACACCTAAGACCAACTATGACGAGCTACGAGTGGAAAATTATCACATTATAAAATTATGTCATGTTTGCATTATTTTTCTCGGGCCAGTTACCGACCTACGACTACCTACGACTATCTACGACTACCATCACGGCCTACTAGGACCTACCTACGACCTACCTACGAGTAAAAAGTATCAATTTTTTCCACGCCGACCTTTTTATTACTCGTGGACATTTTTTATCAGGCTGGAAAAAATGCCGCGACCTACTTGAGGCCACGAGTACGCGGAGACCACTCACGATGATTAGTAAGAGTGACCTACGACCTCCTACAATCTCGTACGACCTTGTGGCGACCATGATGTGAGTATGTCAAGGGCAAACTTGGCAGAGGTCACCAATTAGGACGTGAAAGTGGGACAGGGGCTTAACTTTTTAGAGATACAGTGTGGAAACAGGCCCTTTGGCCCACCTAGTCTGTGCCGACCTGTGATCACCCTGTACATTAGCACTACTCAATAAGGACAATTTACAGAAGCCAATTAACCTACAAAACTTGTATGTCTTTGGAGTGTGGGCAGAAACTAGAGCACCTGGAGAATACCCACATGGGGCTCACGGAGAACGTACAAACTCTGTACAGACAGTAACCATAGTCAGGATTGAACCCAATTCTCTGGTGCTGTAAAGGAGCAACTCTTCCACAGCGTCACCCCAATGCACACATTCTTTTCCTCGGGGTTGGGGTGTTTAGAACTAGAGGGCGAAGGTTAAAGGTGAGAGTGGGGAAAATTTAAGAGAAAACAAATTGGCAACCTTTTCACAAGAAGGGTGATACACATGTGGACTGAGCTGCCAGAGGAAGTGGTTGAGGCAGGTACAATAACAACATTTAAGAGATATTTGAACAGACACGGATAGAAAGGGATTCGAAGGATGCGAGTCAAGCACATGCAAATAGAATTAGCATGGATAGGCATCTTGATTGGCATGGACAAGCTGGGCCTAAGGTTCTATTTCCACACCATACGACTGTGACACCCTCTCTCACTCCACCCCACAACAATAAGCAAAGCCCTCCCCTGTGAAACTTGTAGCCATTGGGAAAACACTCATTATGTGTCAACTCTGCAACACATGTCATTTGTATCTTCTTAATCGTTTAATCATCTCATCCAATTTTATCTCCAGTAAGCAGACATAAATTTAAATAAACTACCTTAGGGGGACAAGATCCTCCCTGTCAATATTTCTTCATTTGGTGAAGTGGCAAGGCAGCCTGTCACTGAAGTTGCATTTGTATTAGTCCATCCATTATCATACAGTGGCTACAGCACAGGAGGCTATTCAGCCCATTGCGTCGGCTTTGGCTCATGTTGTACACCAAGATGTCTCATCTTCTACACCTTTCACGTTCAGCTACCTGTTTCTGCTTCATAGCCTTGCAAACCTTCTCCACTCTATATTATCCAATTCCCTCTTGATCACCACATAGGTACCTGCCTCCATCACAACTGCTCTCGGTATTTTCCATATTCCAAACACGGGTGTTCCATATCCCTCCTTTGGATCAATTCAAATTGTTCTCTGCTTGCTCATATTCTCCCTTTGGAGAGGTGCTAGGTACATCTTAGGCCCGTTGGCTAATTGCTTTGCTTGGGGAAACTTTATCTCCATTTTGGAGCCTACATGAAAGCAACCCTCTCTTGGTTGTAACAGGTGATTGGGTAAAGTAAGTAACAAGAAAGCAATAGGAAACGCCTTATCTAAACTAATATCCCAGGCCTGGCAGTTTTGTTCAACTTTCACCCACCTCTCACTCATCCCCCAAACATTCTCCATCGAGCAATTTAGAACTGAAAGTAGCCTTTTGCCCAGCAGGCTGCAGCAAGGAAAATGTTTCCTTTTGTTGGAGATTGAATGGGGTAGCTGCTTTTCAAAATAAGTGGTTGGCCACTTGGGGCTGAGCACTGATCCCTGAGACAACCAAATAATCAGAGCCTTTGAAGCCAAATGTGATTTGTTTATTCCCACGCCATGTTTTCTATTTACAGTGCCGTCCATAATGTTTGAGACAAAGAACCATCATCTATTTAATTGCCTCTGTACTCCACAATTCGAGATTTGTAATAGAAGAATTCACATGCGGTTAAAGTGCATATCGTCAGATTTTAATAAAGGTCATTTTTATATATTTTGGTTTCACCATGTAGAAATTACAGCAGTGTTTATACATGGTACCCCCATTTTAGGGCACCATAATGTTTGGGACACAGCAATGTCATGTAAATTAAATGTAGTCATGTTTAGTATTTTGTTGCATTTGCACACAATTTCTGTTTGAAGTCTGCGATTCATGGACATCACCAGTTGCTGGGTGTCTTCTCTGGTGATGCTCTGCCAGGCCTGTATTGCAGCCATCTTTAGCTTATGCTAGTTTTGGGGGCTAGTCCCCTTCAGTTTTCTCTTCAGCATATAAAAGGCATGCTCAATTGGGTTCAGATCGGGTGATTGACGGCCACTCAAGAATTGACCATTATTTAGCTTTGAAAAACTCCTTTGTTGCTTCAGCAGAGTGTTTGCAATCATTGTCTTGCTGTAGAATGAACCGCCGGCCATTGTTTTGAGGCATTTGTTTGAACTTGAGCAGATAGGATGTGTCAGATTTTAATAAAGGACATTCTTGCCATAGAGGGAGTACAGAGAAGGTTCACCAGACTGATTCCTGGGATGTCAGGACTTTCATATGAAGAAAGACTGGATAGACTCGGCTTGTATTCGCTAGAATTTAGAAGATTGAGGGGGATCTTATAGAAACTTACAAAATTCTTAAGGGGTTGGACAGGCTAGATGCAGGAAGATTGGTCCCGATGTTGGGGAAGTCCAGAACACAGGGTCACAGTTTATGGATAAGAGGGAAGTCTTTTAGGACCAAGATGAGAAAAACATTTTTCTCACAGAGGGTGGTGAATCTGTGGAATTCTCTGCTACAGAAGGTAGTTGAGGCCAGTTCATTGGCTATATTTAAGAGGGAGTTAGGTGTGGCCCTTGTGGCTAAAGGGATCAGGGGGTATGGAGAGAAGGCAGGTACAGGATACTGAGTTGGATGATCAGCCATGATCATATTGAATGGCGGTGCAGGCTCGAAGGGCCGAATGGCCTAGTCCTGCACCTATTTTCTATGTTTCTATGTTTTGACCCATGGGATGGTCACAACAGTGATCCTTAACCAGACAAGTGACAGGTTGTCCACTGCATTCCAGAGACAACTCACACCATGGTCAATGGATACTGAGCAATGTCTGCTTCAGGGATGGTGAGACCAGCATGGTGTAAGCTGCTAGACAGCTGCAGGAACCATGAACCAGGAAATTTGCTTCCTACAGCATTGGTCCGAGTGGACTATACCGCTACAATTGTTTAAATATTTACTTTTGGGATGCGGTGCAAGCTCGAAGGGCCGAATGGCCTACTCCTGCACCTATTTTCTATGTTTCTATGTGTCTATACATTTCAGATTTAATTATGCTACTACCATCAACAGTTGGATCATCAATGAAGATAGGTGACCCAGTACCTTCAGCAGCCATACATGCCCAGGCCATAACACCCCCACCACTGTGTTTCACAGATGAGGTGGTATGCTTTGCATCTTGGGCAGTTCCTTCTCTCCTCCATACTTTGCTCTTGCCATCACTCTAGTATAAGTTAATCTTTGTCTCATCTGTCCACAAGACCTTTTTCCAGAACTGTGGTTGCACTTTTAAGTACTTCTTGGCAAACTGTAACCCGGCCATTCTATTTTTGCGGCTAACCAGTGGTTTGCATTTTGCCTCTGTATTTTTGTTCAGGTGGTCATTGACAAATCCACACCTGACTACTGAAGTGTGTTAATGATTTGTCGGACAGGTGTTTGGTGATTTGTCTTTATTATAGAAAGAATTCTTGAGTCATCAGCTGTGGAGGTCTTCCTTGGACTGCCAGTCCCTTTGCGATTAGTAAGCTCACCACTGCTCTCTTTCTTCTCAATGATGTTCACAACAGTTGATTTTGGTAAGCCTGAGGTTTGGCTGATGTCTCTAACAGTTTTATTCTTGTTTCTCAGTCTCATAATGGCTTCTTTGACTTTCATTGGCACAACTTTGGTCCTCACGTTGATAAACAGCAATAAAAGTTTCCAAATGTGATGGGAAGACTGGAGGAAAGACTTAGTGCTGAGAACTCTCTTATACCTGCATTAAGGAGGCAATTAAACACCTGAGCAATTACAAACGCCTGTGAAGCCATGTGTCCCAAACATTATGGTGCCCTGAAATGGGGGACTATGTATAAACACAGCTGTAATTTCTACATGGTGAATCCAAAATGTATAAAAATGACCTTTAATAAAATCTGACAATGCACTTTAACCACATGTGATTTTTTTCTATTACAAATCTCAAATTGTGGAGGACAGAGGCAAATAAATAAATAAATGATGCGCATTTGTCCCAAACATTATGGAGGGCACTGTATTAGCAAATCCTCCATCTGTATCAGTATAGCACCAGCATTTTCACATGTGACACATTATTAAAGATCTTCTGAAAGTCCAGGTTCACCACATCCTCGCTTCTCACTTTATTCCAGTTACAACTTTAGAAAAACCTAAATAGCTTCGTCAAACATGTTTAATTCAGTTTAGTTTATAGATACAGCACGATACATGCCCTTCGGCCCACCGAGTCCGCAACGTCCAGCGATCCCCGCATACTAACACTACTGTACACACACTAGGGACAATTTACATTTATACCAAGCCAATTAACCTACAAACCTGTGCATCTTTGAAGTGCGGGAGGAAATCAAAGATCTTGGAGATAACATACGCAGGTCACGGGGAGTACACATAAACTCCGTACAGACAAGCACCCCTAGTCAGGATCAAACCCGGGTCTCTGGCGCTGTAAGCAGTAGCTCTACCACAACGCCACCCTGTCGCCCACGTGTTTCCTTTCATAAATCCAAGTCGACTCAGCCCAACCAATTATTATTTGTAAAGCTGTCTGCTATGAATAACTTAATAATAGATTTCACCATTTCCACCCCCCACCCCCAAATATCAATGTCAGACTTACTCTGCAATTCTCCTATTTCCCACTTCTTCTTTTCATAAATGGTGGGGTTAGATTTACAAATTCAATTCAAATTCAAATAACAAATTATAAATTCTAGAATTTATGGAATTTTGGAAAATGATAATCGGTTCATCCATTTTCTCTGAAGCCAGTTCTTTCCCAACCTTGGAATACAAAGTTTGGGAATTTATCAGTTTTCAGTCGCATTTGCTTCTCAATTTTATTTATTTCCTTCGCTGGTTTCGTTCAGATTCTCATTCTCTCTAATCCTGTTGTTCCTCATTATTTCTGATGGGTTTTTTACTTTCTTTCTTGAAAACCGAAACAAAATTTTGGTTTAACTTCTCTTCCATTTTTCTGATATAATTTATCCTATCTCAATCTGTAAGGTTGCTTTTGTTAATCTTTTCATATTTACATATCTTTGATATTTTTAACATGTTTTGTGAGATTATTCGGGCATTTGCTGTTCCTTTCCTTATTAATTTATTGGTCCTCCTTTGCTGAATGCTGAAATATTCCCTATCCCAAAATTGAGTGTTCTTTTGCAACATCAACTTATAACTTTGAATTAATACCATCTTTAATTTAATTTAATTTAGTAACCAGGGGTAAAGCACTTCCTCTTTTGAATTTCAGTTCCATAAAAGGGTTATATATTTCCAGTCAACTATATATTAATTCTTTCAATATTAGTCATTGCTCTTTTAATATCAGACCTTCTTATCAAGTTCCCATCTGCCACTAAACTCACACGTCATTCCTTCATAATTTCCTTTGCTTGGATTTAGCATTCAGTTTTCAGATTGAACTAAATCGCTTTTAATCTGGATTAAAAATTCTATCAATTTGTGATCATTTTTCTCTGAGAACCTATTTTAGGTTATTAATTAACAATTTATCTTTGCATCATTTAGACTGATCACAATACAACCGCCTGATTTATGGATAACCCATACATTTGAACGAGCTCCCATAAATATTACTAGTATCATACAAAATCCAGTCTCAAGATGGAACCTATTTACATCTAACCTCTCCACAGTAATCAGGCACCATTGTCTCTTAAGAACACAGGCTGCTAGTCTGACAGGAGGCTTCTTAATAGAGTTGCCTCGGAAACTGGGCAAGCAATTGGTTCTATTGATATGTGTAGGAAGGAACTGCAGATGCTGTTTTACATTGAAGATTGAGAGAAAATGCTGGCGTAACTCAATGGGACAGGCAGCATCTCTGGAGAGAAGGAATGGGAGACGTTTCGGGTCAAGACCCTTCTACAGACTGAAGAAGGATCTGACCCAAAACATTACCTATTCCTTCTCTCCTGAGATGCTGCGTGTCCTGCTGTGTTACTCCAGCATTTTGTGTCTATCTTCTTGGTTCTCTTGATACCTGTGCAACAACACTGTATTAGGCAACGCATCATACAAATAGATACTCCAAACCCATCAAAACCAGCCTTTGAGGTGGGACATTCTGATTGTGTGCCATTGTAACTTGTCAGGGGAAGACAATAAGTACATGTTCATGTTAATTAGCCCCTAGCCGCACCATGCATGTCAATAATATGGTGATATATCACACAGTGACTTTTTGTATTTTATGACTGTGGGACACTATTGACTTGCGGACGTCTGTAAAAACTGAACCGATTTGTAACTCGTGGATGACCTGTATTAGATTTTAAATAGTTGTTAACTAGTTTGGTTCCTCAACATACTGAAAGAAAGCAATCTCTGACAAATACCATGAAGTTGTCCTCCACACACTTACTGTTCACGTGATTTACCCAGTTTATATGTAGGTTCAAGACGCACATGTTAATTTCAATACTACTCTTGAATGTACTTCTGATTTGTGCGATGCTCTCCAACATCACAGTGATTACATCTTCTGATTTCTTCTTCTCTTCTTCACACCAGATGTCATCACCTCTCCTCCCCACCTCCGCACCATTTCCTCTCCATACTGCCCCACCATCTTTTTCACATCTTCCTGCCATCTCTCCTCTCCACCTCCCCATCGTCTGCCCTCCACTCCTCCCAATCACCTCTACTCCCCACCATCTTTCTTCACTTCTGCACCATGGGCACCCTCCACTCCACCAGCACACCTTACCATCATCTTTTCTCCACACGTTCACATTATCTTCCTTCTACACATTCCCACAATTTCCCATCTCCATCTCCTGAGCATCTCTCCCATAACTTCCCTCCTCTTCTGCACCTCCCCAACAACACTCTTCATCCTGTTTGCTGTCACACACTGCTATCAATTGGTCAATGAACCAAACTTTGTTCTGCTGAATACTCATAAGAAAGGACTACCTCATAGTACTATCTCATAGATAGCACAGTTGGACCACCGATTTTCAAGCAACAGTTGGTCGCTCCGCCCCCCTCTCTCTTAATCCGGACTAAATCTGCCCCCCCCCCCCACAGAAGTCCCCCCGAAAATATGACACCTAGGTTGAGTGAGGCGACCGATCTCAACCTCATCGGGACTTCCGCACCGATGGGTGGGTTGATTTGCCCCCTGCGGCCAGGTCTCAGTAACTCTGGCCCGGCCAGAGTCGGGATGTCCATTCCCATAGATGACTTCTGCGGACGATAATGCAGCCCAGTATCTTGGCCCCTAAGGCTGTGACCTATGTTGGTCTAGCATAGCAGATAATCCAGAAAGGCACTGGAACCAAGGGTGCCAGAAAATCGGTAATGTACTTAACTGGATACTTCCCCACATACTTTATTTTCGTGATGGAGTGTGAACCAATTGGATTGATACACGATTTCGATCAGGCTTTTTACATGTTGAATTTACTCCAATTTTGGGACATTAGCATAGCTTGGCTTGTTGGTAAGATTGGCAACTGACAGTGAAGTGGGAATATAGGGAGTAGTGTTAAGTCTGTACAAAACCTGGATAAGATCTAAGAGCACTGTGTGGTATGTTGGCTTCACACTGCAGCAGGGACATTGAGGCGTTACACAATGTGAAATACTGGTTTGTTAATAAGCAACTTGATGTGAGGAAATTCAAGGAACTTTCCTTGTCAGAATAGTTTGGAGCGCCAGAGATGTGGCTTCATCGTGTCCTTGTCTGTGCGGAGTTTGCACGTTTCGCCTGCGACGGTGTGGGTTTCCACCGGGTGCTCCGGTTTCCTCCCACATTCCAAATTGCCCCCTAGTGTGTAGTGAGTGGAAGACCAAGTGGAATAACAGATAACTAGTGTGAACGGGTGATCGAAGGTCAGTATGGACTCGATGGGCAGAAGGGCCTGTTTCCATGCTGTATCTCTAAACAAATTAAAAATAGCATGTGAAACAAAACCAGGTGACTTTAAAGGGAGCACATGAAAAGAGATCCTGTGGGATCTGAAAGGGAATGTGGACTAGGGGCCTCGGTGAGTCTGTAAAGAGTGAGTTTAAAAGAAATGCAAGCAATAGGGCACCAACGAGGGAGCTCAGGAGACATCACCCATTGGAGCCAGAATCCGAACCATGAAGAATTCAAAAATATCAGATAGGAGATAAAGGGAATTGTACTGTGTTGTAAAGAGGAAGCTGGACTGGTTCCTGGCTGAGCAAAGAGCACGTCTGTAGAAGGTGAGTGGCCATTTGGAAGGTATCGCTGGAGTTTGAAAGGATGAAGGGGTCCTCATTGAAACTTACTGAGCAGTGAATGGCCTGGATAGAGTGGATGTGGAGCGGATGTTTCCGTTAGTGGGACGATTTAGGACCAGAAACTCCAGTCTCAGACTCAAAGGACACACCTTTAGAAAGGAGATGAGGAGGAATTTCTTGAGTCAGTGAGTTGTGAATCTGTGGAATTCATTGCCATATAAGGCTGTGGAGGCCAAATCAATGGATATGTTTATGGTGGTGATTGATAGATTCTTGATTAGTACGGGTGTCAGGGGTTATCGGGAGAAGGCAGTAGAATGGGGTTGAGAGGGAAATATAGATCGGCCTTGATTGAATGGCGGAATAGACTTGATGGGACACATTGCTTAATTCTGCTCCATGAACTTAGGTATTCTAGTTTCATGCCCTTGACTGGTTTCAGAGGCATATTTTCAGGAGTATTGTTAGTTTACTTTACAGAGCCAGGGATTTTTCCTGCTTCTTGTATTCGTCGGGGGATTGTGGAAAATGGGAAGGGGGCTGATTGTGGTGGATAGAAACATTTAGTTGTTCCACTCAGCATTGTAAGTGCCGTACTAATGTACCTGTCAATCCTCGGGCTGTCAAACTATCTCTGTGATGGGAACATGCACAGGGATACTTGATTAGCACTGGTGAATTCTGCCCCAATTTACACCCATAATATATAAGCTCTCCAACTGGAACGATAAGTGTTTATTTAATATTATTCAAAATTCCTGACCAGATGGCTGCGTGCAAAAAAAAAAAAAAACATTCTCGCCAAATCCGGAACTGTTCACAGTCTGTGGGCTGAAATCATTTTCCAGGTTAAAATGTGAATTCATTTAATAACTTGCCTGAACATATACCGTGATCAGGGACCTGGGGATGTGAGCTACATTTCACTCGTGCACAGAATTGGGTGTAGGTTATCCAATCCACACCTTCGAGAGGGAGCTCGCCCACCGATCAGAGATTTGGACAAATTCTACCCGTATCTTCGAACCATCGTGTAACTTTGAGGGGACACAGGCAATGATATGGTGAGTAATGGGAATGTGTCACCAACACACACATACATCCTCTCCTTCCCATTTTAGTACAAATAAGTGTTCACACCACCTCTCCTTGATTCATCCATCCATCAATTATACCTATTCCCCAGACAACATTTCTCCTGGAATATCAAGGTGATGCCACACCTGCCCTTTTTCGGCTTCCTTTCCCATCCACCAGGGACCCAAACATTCCCTCCAGCGACTCACTTGCACTTCTTCCAACCTTGTGGACTGTGTTCAGTGCTCACAATGTGAAGAGTCAAGAGTGTTTTATTGTCATATGTCCCAGATAGAACAATTACATTCTTACTTGCTGCAGCACAACAGAACATGTAAACATAGTACACACACACACACACATTCACACACACACACACACACATTAATATATATACACCCATATATACACACACACACATATGTACGCACATAAAACAAACAATAATAGTGCAATAATGACAATAATACTATTGTAGTTCCGAGCTACAATGTGGCCTCCTCTCTAGTGGAGAAGCCAAATGCAGGTCAGGTGACCACTTTGCGGAACACCTTGTAGACACGAAGAACTGCAGATGCTGGTTTATACCAAAGATAGACACACAAAGTGAGTCGGGCAACATCTCTAGAGACAAAGAGTGGGTGATGTTTCAGGTCTTGAACCTTCTTCAGACCCTTGTTAGTTTAATTCATCACCCCACTCCCACTCTAACCTCTCCGTCTTTGGCCAGTGAAACCCAAACATGAGCAGCACCCCAGCCTCTAACTTGGCATATTGCAGCCTTCCAGTCTCAACGTTGAATCAAACATTTGAGGCGATTGACTATTCTAACCTCACATTTCCTGTGTTTTGGTGATTTTTCTCTCCTCTGTGTTCTGATTTAAGTTATATTTGTCTTCAATCAACACCTTCTCCAAAGACCCATCATCAACTTCTCTCATCCAGCACCACCACCACTGTGCCATTCACTCTACCCTTCTAGTCCTCACACTATCACAAACTCTCACCTTTGTTCCCTCTGCTCTTCCTTTAATTCAGTTCTCTGCACTTACAGGTAAAACATGTATGAATAATGCCATCTGGCCCTTTAAACCTGAACTCCATTGATGAAGATCATGATTGCCCTTTACCTGCATTCCAAAGACGTACAGGTTTGTCGGTTAATTGACTTAATAAATGTTTAAAAAAATTGTCCCTCATGGGTGTAGGATAGTGTTAATGTGTGGGGATCGCTGGTCGGCACGGACCCGGTGGGCCGAAGGGCCTGTTACCACGCTGTATCTCTAAAACAGCACTGTTTTATGGCACTAGCCTTACATCCTTAATACACAGAAATATGTCGACCTCGGTTAATTAGGAAAGATGAATCCATTTGGACGTACTCTCAAGTTTAGAAAAACGCGAGGTAATTTTATTGAAAGGCACAGAAATCTAGACAGTAGATTGCAAGTGTTGGAAGGTAAAACACTGCAGATTTCAGAAATGTGAATAAAAGCAGAGAATTCTGGGGATATTCAGCAGATCAGGCAAGGACTGCAGAGAGAAAACACAGCTGTTTCAGGTCAATGAGCTTTTGCCTGGACTAGGAAAGAGAACAAAACAACTGCGTGTGTTAAATTAATGGGTGGGTGGATGTGGGGAAAACAGAGGAAAGGTCTGTGAAAGGGTGCAGACAAAGGTTGTTCAGATGACAACTGCTTTTGGTACCTTCTGAGTAAGAGAGGGAAATGAATGCTCGTTGCTCATCTATCTGGAAGAGATATAAGTAGAGGAAGGTGAATGAGGACAGATGGAGGAACACAGAAGTTGCTGCAAATCGAAGAGAATATTGGAATCTCTGAATAGTGAGATGATATTCACCCAGTTGGGAATTCAGAACCAAGATTCTGATTGTCGGCCATTAAGAACTGAGATTAAATGACATTTCTTCTCCCAGACCATAATGAATCTTTGGCATTCTATCCCGTTAGAGATGGATCTTTTGACATCATAGGGATCAAGCAGCAGAGGATCAGTGGAGGAAAGTGGCATTGACGTAAATGATTAGAAATAACGTTGAATGGCGGTGTGAGTGGCTGAAAGGCCTCCTGCTTCTATATCTTATGTTCTTTTTGTTGGGAGGTGAGAATGGACTTGCAATGGTGAAGAGATGGTAGGGAGATCAGAAAGGTTGTGCTGATGGGAATGTCAGGAGGTGTGATGGAGAGATGGTGGGGAGGTGTGGAGTAGAGATGGTGGGGAGGTTAGCAGATATAGAAGAGAGATAGTGGGAGATCAGGAGAGGTAATGAAGAGATGGCAAAGAGAACAGGAGAGATGATAATAATAATAATGGATGGGATTTATATAGCGCCTTTCTAATACTCAAGGCGCTTTACATCGCATTATTCATTCACTCCTCAGTCACACTCGGTGGTGGTAAGCTACTTCTGTAGCCACAGCTGCCCTGGGGCAGACTGACGGAAGCGTGGCTGCCATTCTGCGCCTACGGCCCCTCCGACCACCACCAATCACTCACACACATTCACACACAGGCAAAGGTGGGTGAAGTGTCTTGCCCAAGGACACAACGACAGTATGCACTCTAAGCGGGATTCGAACCGGCTACCTTCCGGTCGCCAGCCGAACACTTAGCCCATTGTGCCATCTGTCGTCCCGAATGATGGTGTAGAGGTCAGGAGAGCTGATGGTGATGACAGAGAGAGGTGATTGTGACATGGTGGGTAAATCTGGTGCCGTGGAGAGGTGATGCGTAATTCGAGAGATGTGGTGTAGAGATGGCGATGAGGTGGTTGCGGCATGGCCAGAGGTCAGGAGGCCTAGCTTCGAGCTCAGCATAGATGGCAGGTGAGTTGGAAAAGGTGGTGAAGAGGTGTAGAGAGTTCAGGAGAGGTGGATTGTGTTCCAATAATAGCAGGTGAAGTGGTAGAGTGGTGATGAGCAATGGAGAAGTTTGAGGAGTAGTAGCCCATCTTTCAACTAGCCATAATATAACAGTTCAACCAACAGTTCATGATTCAACTAGCCATGAGCTCAACAGTTTTAAGGAGGCACAGTGGTTAACGTTGCTATCTCACAGGTCCAATGACCTAGGTTCGATCCTGACCTTAGGCGCTGTCTCAATGCAGTTTGCATGCTTTTCCTGTGACCATGTGGATTTCCTCCTACATCCTAAAGGCATGCAGGTTAGTAGGTTAATTAGCCGCTGTAAGTTGTCCTATTGTGTAGTTAAGTGGTAGACTAAAGGCAGTTGATGGGAATGTAGGCAGAATAAAATGCAATCGTTTTAAATGAAGGACTCAATGGACAAAGAGTCTGTTTCTATGCTCTATGACTCAACTTTGATTTAACATGGACTATGCTCTATGACTCAACTCTGCCACTTCTGGTTTGTTACAGTCAACAATAGTCTTCGTTAACTAGCACCATCCTACACACTAACGACCATTTGAATTTTTTACCAAATCCAATTAACCTACAATCCTGTACGTATTTGGAGTGTGGGAGGAAACTGGAGCACCTGGAGAAAACCCACGCGGTCACGAGGACAACATACAAACTGTACAGTCAGCACCCATAGTTAGGATCTCTGGCGCTGTAAGGCAGAAAATTTACCGCTGTGCCACCATGCCACCCATAGCCGTAAGAAAATTGGAAGACTAGTGACTAGTGGGATGCCGCAAGCCTCGATGCTGGGACCCCAGTTATTTACAATATATATTAACGATTTAGCAGATGGAATTAAATGAGACATCTCCAAGTTTGCGGATGACACAAAGCTGGGTGGCAATGTGAGCTGCGATGAGGATGCTATGAGGCTGCAGGGTGACTTGGATAGGTTGGGTGAGTGGGCAGATGCATGGCAGATGCAGTATAATTTGGATAAATGTGAGGTTATCCACTTTGGTGACAAGAACAGGAAGGTAGATTATTATCTGAATGGCGGCCGATTAGGAAAAGGGGAGGTGCCACGAGGCCTCGGTGTCCGTGTACATCAGTCGCTGAAAGGAAGCATGCAGGTACAGCAGGCAGTGAAGAAAGCTAATGGCATTTTGCTCTTCACTGCGAGAGGATTTGAGTTTAGGAGCAAGGAGGTCCTACTGCAGTTGTACAAGGCGCTGGTGAGACCACACCTGGAGTATTGTGTGCAATTTTGGTCTTCTAATTTGAGAAAGGACATTATTGCCATTGGGGGAGTGCAGCGTAGGTTCACCAGGTTAATTCCCGGAATAGAAACATAGAAACATAGAAAATAGGTGCAGGAGAAGGCCATTCGGCCCTTCGAGCCTGCACCGCCATTCAATATGATCATGGCTGATCATCCAACTCAGTATCCTGTACCTGCCTTCTCTCCATACCCCCTGATCCCTTTAGCCAGAAGGGCCACATCTAACTCCCTCTTAAATATAGCCAACGAACTGGCCTCAACTACCTTCTGTGGCAGAGAATTCCAGAGATTCACCACTCTCTGTGTGAAAAATGTTTTCCTCATTTCGGTCCTAAAAGATTTCCCCCTTATCCTTAAACTGTGACCCCTTGTTCTGGACTTCCCCAACATCGGAAACAATCTTCCTGCATCTAGCCTGTCCAACCCCTTAAGAATGTTGTAAGTTTCTATAAGATCCCCCCTCAATCTTCTAAATTCTAGCGAGTACAAACCGAGTCTATCCAGTCTTTCTTCATATGAAAGTCCTGACATCCCAGGATGGGCGGGACTGACATATAATGAAAGAATGGGTCGACGGGCTTGTGTTCACTGGAATTCAGAAGGATGAGAGGATATCTTATAGAAACATAAAATTCTTAAGGGATTGAATAGGCTAGATGCAGGAAAAATGTTCCCGATGTTGGGGGAGTCCAGAACCAGGGTTTAAGAATAAGGGGTAGGCCATTTCGGACCGAGGAAAAAATTTTCACCCAGAGAGTGAAGGCAGTGGAGGCCAATTCACTGGATGTTTTCAGAAGAGAGTTAGCTTTAGCTCTTACGGCTAATGGAATCAAGGGATATGGGGAAAAAACAGGAACGAGGTACAGATTTTGGATGATCAGCCATGATCATATTGAATGGCGGTGCTGGCTCGCAGGGCCGAATGGCCTACTCCTGCACCTATTTTCTATGTTTCAATGTTTCTAAGATTTCTGAGCACAATGGGGGCAAGAGCGAACATGAGTGATGATAATTGTGCTGAACCCACAAAACATTCCAGAGTCCATGGCGACACAGGACCAGGCTCTGGCAGTCACGACGCTGCAGGAAGTAGAACTCTGCACACTTCCACCCTCGGGGATACAGCACTTGCCTTCTGTTGGCAGAAGCGGGTCTGAAAATAGCACTGACACCATTTCAAATCACAGTGAGAGCTGTACAACAGCTGGAAAGTAGGGCAAGGACTATGAGGATGCAATACTTATTGGAAAGAGCTAATTACTGAGTTCCATCTGCAAAACAGTGCCCGAGGAGATACAGGGCAGGTAGATTAGTTCCAACTGACCTCTGTCAGGAAATGCAGAGAAATCTGAAACAACAAATTTAGAAATTAAACCGTCATTATCATTACTCTGAAGGTCACCCCATTCTGCATTTTCTTTTTGATTCTATTATAAATTCCCCCTCCAAGATTTTTGCTGAGTTTCAAACTGGTTGGAATGAAAGTGATGCATGTCCCCTAATTTTCTCGGAGCGGTTTATTATCATAACTCCTGCCGCTGATTTGTACAGGTCTGGTGGGAGATGAAAGCAAAATGCAAGTCAAATTTAGCTCCCTTTTTAATTGAACAGGTTTGCATTGGCTGCTCACTTGCACTGCACCTGATTTTCATTCACTTCAACGAGCAGTATGTTGAAAAAATATTGTACGGGGCCCTGACTCTAACTATTTCAATTGGACCTGAAGAGAAAAAAGCAGTCAGTTCAATGAGAAGAAAAAACCACAGATGCAGAGTCAATGTTTGAAGTGGAAGAAGAGGTCTTCAACTTGAAATAGAGTCACAGGGTCATACAACATGGAAACAAGCCCTTTGGCCCAGCTTGCCCAAACTGATCCACATGCCCTATCTTCACTGGTCCCACTTGCCTGCATTTGGCCCATATCCCTCTAAACCTGTCTCAACTAACTCCCCATGCAGCTTGTTCCATACACCGACCACCCTTTGTATTAAAAAGTTACCCTTCGGATTCCTATTAAATCTTTCCCCCTTCACTGTAAACCCATGTCCTTTAGTTTAGTTTAGAGATACAGCGCGGAAACACGCCTTTCGGCCCACCGAGTCCGCACCGACCAGCGATCCCCACACATTAACACCACTCTACACATACTAGGAACAATTTTACATTTACACCAAGCCAATTAACCTACAAACAAGTACGTCTTTGGAGTGTGGGAGGAAACCAAAGATTCCTTTGGTTCTCGATTCCCCCTCTCTGGGCAAGAGACTCTGTGCGTCTACCCGATCTATTCCTCTCATGATTTTCTACACCACTGCAAGATATGTAATTCTGTTGTTACGTCTTGTTGCTAAATGTTACTTTGTTCCCTCTCCAGAGATGCTGTCTGTCCAGGTGAGTATTTTCTATTATTATTTCAGATTTCCAGTTTCTACATTTTTAACATTATTTTCATTGTTGCTTTCTCTGTTTGAAGAAAAGCTCACTTTTTCTCTGAACTCCATCATTGCCTGATGTACTGCATACTTCCAGAGCTCTGATTCTGGTTTTAGTAGCAGCTTTGACCTACATTACATCGCTTTAACATGTCTTTGCTTTCTCTCTGCAACTGCTCTCATTAGTCCATTCATCCCATGGCTCCATAAACATTGAAATCACCTGGGCAAGCCTGACCTCATCTTTTGTCCTCCCCGTCCACTCTGAATTTTAAAACCAACTTGTTTATGCTCTTTCCCAGTTCCAACATATTTTTAAGTGGGATAGATTCTTGATTAGTACGGGTGTCGAGGATTATGGGGCGAAGGCTGGAGAATGGGATTGAGAGGAAAAGATGGCTCAGCTATGATTGAATGGCGGAGTAGACTTGATGGTTCAAATGGCCTAATTTTGCTTCTAGAATGTATGAACATGACATAGTGACATCAGCTCTTCCCACAGATGCCACCTGACCTGAGTGTTTCCAGCATTTTCCGTTTTGATTTTATATAAGAGACAGTTTATAATGGGAATGTCACATTATGGGGGGCAAGAATTCCTAAAAGTGGAGTGCCTTAGAAGGCAAAGTGACTCAGAAAGGTCAACGAATAAGAGGCAGGTTTACAAAGTTAAGAAAATGAACAGAAAGTGATTGTGCAGCCCCGTTTGGCTTGGGTAATGGGTACCCATGGAGGAGGTGGGACTGCTGTGAGATGATTGTGAAGATCTTGGTTTTCTGTACTTGCCCACGCTCGTTGACGTGACAGATATGTCAGTCAAATGACGGCATTGGCAGAAGTGCTCGCCACATAGTCAATGTGAAGATAAAAGTACTTTCATCATACTGAAGACATCCACCCTCACGTGTTCCAATATCATCATGTTAAAGTGGTAGATCAGATCTGGCAGCTTAAAGCCCAGCATCCATTAGGTGCTGTGGACTGTCAGACACAGTGGAAATCTATACCAGAGCAATGGACTGCATCTCTATTGCCCCACCATTATTATCAAGCCAGGGTCTAAACCCTGGTTCAGAAGGGAATGCTGAAAAATCAAAAGAACCATCAAAACCCTTAAGACAGCAGCATATATCATCAAGAATCTTCACCATCCAGGCCACGCCTTCTTCTCATTGCCACAGTGAGATAGGTGGTGTAGAAGCCTGAAGTTCCAAACGAACAGGTTCTGGGGGAGTTACTTTCCTACAACTATCTGCTTTTTAAATGGACCTGCCCAACCCTAAAGGGCCTATCACACTTAGGCTATTTTTAGTCGACTGTCATAGTTGTAGCAGGTCGCCGAGAAACCGGCAACTGGACCCCCCTTTGAGCCTAAGTGGGACAGGCCCACTTAGAACACTACAGCCCACCTCTTGTACGACCATGGACATGTTTTCTAATTGTGTTTTTGCACTTATGACTTTTTTTTGCACATTTAATATTTGCTCTCTGTTGTATAATTAAATATAATTTATGTGTTCACGAGTTGACTGAGTGTACAGTATGTGCCTGTGATACTGCTGCAAGCAAAATTTTCATTGTACGTGCACCTCACCATACTTGAGCATATGACAATAAATTTGACTGCATTGAATCCAGTAAATTGATTGATGCCATCAGATCAATTTAGGTACACCAGGTTAATTCCCGGGATGGTGGGACTGACAAATGATGAAAGAATGGGTCAACTGGGCTTGGATTCACTGGAATTTAGAAGGATGAGAGGATATCTTATGGAAACATATACAGACAAATTCTTAAAGAATTGGACGTGCTAGATGCAGGAAAAATGATCCCAATGTTAGGGGAGTCCAGAACCAGGGATCGCAATTTAAGAATAAAGGGTAGGCCATTTAGTACTGAGATGAGGAAAAACGTCTTCACCCAGAGAGTTGTGAATCTGTGGAATTCTCTGCCACAGAGGGCAGTGGAGGAAATTCACTGGATGTTTTCAAGAAAGAGTTGGAGTTAGCTCTTAGGGCTAAAGGAATTAAGGGATATGGGGAAAAAGCAGGAACAGGGTACTGATTTTAGATGATTAGCCATTGATGATTGAACGGCGGTGCTGGCTCGAAGGGCCGAATGGCCTACTCCTACACCTATTTTTTTATGTTTCTATCATTTATTAGACTAGACTTAAGAGATACAGCTGGAAACAGGCCCTACGGCTTATGCCAAACAGCGATCACCTTATACATTGGGACTATTTTACACACTAAGGACAATTTACAATGTACAGAAGCCAATTAACCTACAAACCTGTATGTCCTAGGAGTGAGGGAGGAAACAGGAGCACCCAGAGAAAACCTATGTGTTCACAGGGAGAATGTACAAACTCGGCATAGACAGCACTTGTAGTCAGGATCAAACCCAGGTCCCTGACATTATAAGATAGCAACTCTACCACAGTTCTGCCACCTGAATATTCTGATTATATTTTGCAGGAGCAATTTGGTGCAATTGAGGACTTGCTTGGTTCTTTCAAAACTTTGGGGTGAACTTTGAGGACAGAGGAGGTAAGGCGATACGATTTTCTTCTCATTTGTGAAACATAGAAACATAGAAACATAGAAATTAGGTGCAGGAGTAGGCCATTCGGCCCTTCGAGCCTGCACCGCCATTCAATATGATCATGGCTGATCATCCAACTCAGTATCCCGTACCTGCCTTCTCTCCATACCCTCTGATCCCCTTAGCCACAAGGGCCACATCTAACTCCCTCTATGATAAGTGAACCAGGCTGGTCTTAAAAACAACTTGGCATTTACATGGGCTCGATCTTTTAATTCCAAATTACTTCCCAATTGTCATTGTGTAATTCAAACTCGTGTGTCCCAATTACTTGTTCAGCTATCTGCATAACTAATCAAGTAACAAATCTACTCTGCGCTGACATTTTCCTCTGTTACATTTCTTATTGATATATTCTGACCATGATCCAATCAATGAATGTTAATTAGAACATAATGTTTATGCATCAGGAAATCGCCTCCTTCACTCGCAAAAAAGAGAACAGCGTGCAGGACCGACTTGTTTTCATTTCTCAAAATTGGAATTAATTGGAAGTTGATTGTAATGAATAGGAACAGGTTCATACATGCCTCGGTTAATAAGGTCCTTTTGCGATACTCTGCACAGCTGTTGATTAAACTACAATGTTCCCGATTAGAATGAATGCCAGTTCAGTTTGATAGAAGTTGCCCAAAGGAACTTGTACAACCCCTTGCCTTAACTGAAGCTTGCCCAGTGCAATAGACAGGACAGTGGCACCTAAGATGGACACAAAATGCTGGAGTAACTCAGCGGCAAAGGCAGCATCTCTGGAGAGAAGGAAAGGGCGACATTTTGGGTTGAGACCCTTCTTCAGACCCGACCCTATTCGGGACTCGATTCGAAATATCACCCATTCCTTCTCTCTGGAGATGTTGCCTGTCCCACTGGGTTACTTCAGCATTTTGTGTCTATCTTCAGTTTAAACCAGCATCTGCAGTTCCTTCCTATACGGACAGTGGCACCTAGTTCATATTCATTGTATAAAGGTTTCAGTGATGAAGGAGGCAGTGGAAGGAATGGATACTTAGGCATGGGGTTAGAGGGGATTTCAGAGGAACCTTTTTTTCACCCAGGGTGGAGTGGGTACTTGGAATACATAGCCTGAGGGAATAGTGGGAGCAGAGTCATTGGCATCATTTAAGTGGCTAGGCGAGCACTTGTATCGCCAAGTGCTAGGGGATGGGATTAAAATGGATGGGTGCCCACTGGTCTATGTGGATGTGGTGGGCCAAATTACATTTTTCCATGTTGTATGACTCCAAATACAAATTTGAATGTTATTCTTCGGAACATAAAATTTTGGGATGTATTAATTTCTCAAACGACATGTGGAAAATACAAAAATCTTGGTGGGAACAGGAGACTTTGAAAATTGGACCATTGGGTTTCAAAGTTCTCCACCATGGTTCTATTTGATGATAGAAACTGAAAGCTATGAAAGATTGACAACAAGGATACTAGAGAAAATGTGGTAGCCAAATTTGCGTCAGGGCTCAGGGTACCAAGAGGGGGAGAGGGGTAGCTGGAGCCACCAAGAACAAAGGGGGACCATCATGACTATAATGATTACTTTGTAACTATGTCTACACCAGATTCGTGCCGACTCTTTGCGTACTTTGTGCATTGTATGCAAAGGCAAACTTCACTGTTCCTAGGTACGTGTGACAATAACGCGTACAATCATTGAATCATTGAAGGTTAGTGTAGGAAATGGTGCTGAGTTGGAAGATCACCCATAATAATAGTGACAGGGCAAATGTGATGGGCCTAATGGCCTACTACGCCTCTTACTTATGTCTACTCTTACTCTTCTGTGGAATGGATTTTCCTTCAAACATTTACCAGAAATATGTCCTTGGACAATGTATCGTTAAGAAATATCTACCAAATACTACAAAACAGATTGTGCTGTAAATGGCAATAATTAAGGTAACAGGTGCGTTTACAGAGCTGTAATCCTTGTCCCAACTGGATCTGTTGTTGGTACTTTCTGAATATACCCTAAAGCCAACACTTCAGTGCTGCACATCTAATGATATCAATCCCTGAGGAACGGGATAGATTTCTGGATCAGTGATAGCGAAGGAGGTGCTGACATGACTGAAACAGCTGTGTAAGTTTGAGGCAGCAATATGAAACTGAATTTTGTCTCATCCCCTTTTGCCCTGATGCCTTGCGAGTTTTGAAGCATCTGGTTCTCAAGGGCTGAAATGTTAGCTCATGAGGAATTGAATATTCTCCAGCGGCAATGTCGAAGAAAAGATGTCGGCTGCACCTTGACCCAAATATTCAGCCTCCCACACTGTGTTGTTTTCAAATGATACTAGTTAGAACGCTAATTAAGCAGCATAAACCAGAACATTAAATAAAGAGCATAATTTCTCACTACTACTTACTATTGACTAACTGTTGGGGGAGGTTGTTTGTAGGTGGTGCAGCGGTAGAGTTACTTCCTTGAGGGCCTGTCCCACGAGCATGCGATTGCATGCGGCGAGTGTGACCAAACCGGAAGCGGGGGCCGCGCGGAGGTCGAGTGATCCCCGTACAGGGCCTGTCCCACCAGCATGCGACTGCATGCGGCGAGCGTGACCAAATCGGAAGCGGGGGCCACGTGGAGGTCGAGTGATCCCGTACGAGTTGACGTGAAGTTCGAGCGAAGTCCGCGGGAAGTTCGCGCTAGGCGTACGCCGTCAAGAGGGTGTGTATGCCCATCGAGGCTGTGCGTACGGCCTCAATGCGGCTGCGGGCCGGCAGGCCGTTGCCGCGCAGAATTTTTGGACAGTTTCAGTTTTTCGGAGTCCCGCGCGATGTCGGGACCAGCTCCGCACAACTCCATACGGCTCCGGCGATCGAAGTGGGACCGGCCCCGCGAGGCTGTATGGCTCAAGCGACCACCTTAGATCGCGCTTGCCGCATGCTCGTGGGACAGGCCCTTTATAGCTCCAGAGAACCGGGTTTGATCCTGACTATAGTAGGTATCCACCCAAGAG
The DNA here is from genome assembly GCF_010909765.2 of Amblyraja radiata. Classification (NCBI taxonomy): domain Eukaryota; kingdom Metazoa; phylum Chordata; class Chondrichthyes; order Rajiformes; family Rajidae; genus Amblyraja; species Amblyraja radiata. The sequence goes on along the minus strand of NC_045963.1, from coordinate 65,789,306 downwards.
TTAGCTAGAGATGGGTGGATACAGGTGAGGAGGGGTTGACTTGCAGATAACTGTCAGGTAAGGTGGGGAGGTTGGGCATGGAGACAGCGGCTGGGAAGTAGTAAGTGGAGAACAAAAGGCTGCAGGTTTTGGAATCTGATAGGAAAGCAAGATGAAGACTGGAATTGAATTGGTAGAGGGGAAGAACAAAGGGATCCAGTGGAAAAGTGTGGGACAGAGGGGGAGGAACAGGGTGATTTGCACTGAGGGGTAAGGTGGAGAGAAGGGTATGCGTGCGAGAACCAAACTGAATAGGAATCATTCCATTGCATTGACTTGGTATAATTGTAAATTGTCCCTCGTGTGTATAGGATAGTGTTAGTGTGTGAGGAATAGTTATCGGCACGGACTCGGTGGGCTGAAGGGCCTGTTTCCGTGCTGTATTATTGTCCCTGGATGGTCGTGAGGGAGGAGGAGTAGGGACAGGTGTTATCCCTTCAACGTTACGGGAGAAGATGCTTCAGGAAAGGGAAGAATGGATGTGGTGGAGTGAGCATACCAGGGAGTCACAGACTGAACACTGAATTGTCTCATTTCAGGTAACCCGGTCACTCTCTGTCCCTCTCTCCCCTCCTATCTACCCTGGTCCACATGTGTCTCCTCAAATCATCCACTGACCACGGCCATTCTCAAAGGAGCTGACTTTCACATTTAACCTTCACCAGATCCACAGACCAGGAACCTTAATGCCTGCACACATATCTTTAGACTTCAGAGATACAGCGCGGAAACAGGCCCTTCGGCCCACCAAGTCCACTCCAACCAGCGATCGCCCACGTACACTATCACTCGTCCTACTCACTAGGGACAATTTACAATTTTACTGAAATCAATTAACCTACAAACCTGTACGTCTTTGCAGTATGGCAGGAATCTGGAGCACCAGGAGAAAACCCATGCAGTCACAGGGAGAATGTACAAACTCTGTACAGAACTCCCGTAGTCAGGATCAAACTCAGGTCTCTGGCACTGTAAGGCAGCAACTCTACCATTGCGCCACTCCTAACAGCAGATTGGCTGTAGGACAGCATCTGAATCATTCTGTGTACACACTGGAAATTACTAATCCCCATGTAATTTATAACCCTCTGCTTTAAGGTAGAATTATAAAGCCGC